>NC_056732.1:1612785341-1612875341 GCF_019279795.1 Protopterus annectens | reverse complement strand
ATTTCAGACACCTCCCCATACCCTTTGCCCATATAACCTTCGTATGACCCCTGTGGTGCATGTGATACCTGCACAGTAATGTGCTGTGGCAATCTCACTAGTGATGAGTTGCATTCCTGGTCCTGCCAAGTGTGTCAATGTGTGTCCATCCCAGTGAGAGTGTGACTGTGTTGACACTGTCACCTGTTCATGTGAACAGGCATGTGTACTACACCTGCCGTATAGCTACCATATCCCTGTTGCAAATGTCACTCACCATCACATATACTTTCTGAGGGCTCCTCAACATGTAACCTATGTGGTGCATCCAATAACTGCATAGAAATGTGATAGCACTACATAGTCATCAGGGTTGATAACCTGTGCTGGCAGGTGTGTGGCACAAACATGCTTAAGTTTTACACTCCCACCCCTCCCTGACTTGTCTTTGTCTCTCTCTGCCTCTCTCACTCCCTCTCTGGTGGATGTGGAGACCTACACCTGCTTTACTTAGGCAGCAGCATGTGTATTGTAAGTGATGCTCATGATCAGCTGATGGCCGCTGCACAAATTGCAGCCCTCCTCTAGCTTATTGCATGTGGAACAGCTGTGGTAACATTCCCATAGCCAATTATATGGAAACACACTCCAGTATCTAGAAATATCATGTTGATGTTGGGCCTTTTCATTTGCTGTGAGCAGGAACTAGATCTGTTGTTTGGCAAACAGCATTTCAGATGGATTGGGGATTTACCTCTGACAACATACACTGTGGAAACAGGGCAACACACAGGAAGGTGATGTGCCTGACCTGACTATAGACTGTAAGTGCTGCTATACTGCATTTGGAGTAATGTTGGTTTAACAGGGAGTGTGTGGATATGGCTGTCCTACATGTTTTAATACCTGCCATATCAGTGCTATGTTTATGAGGAATCCCCATCTGTAAGGTCATCTGCAGACTGGGCAGTGTGTGGTACCTTCGGTTTCATGTGTTACCCACAGAGAATCTATCTGTGAACTGTAGAAGGTAGTTTGAGGATTGTAGTCTGTAGGTATGTGTTACCCACAGAGCATCTATCTGTGAACTGTAGAAGGTAGTTTGAGGATTGTAGTCTGTAGGTGGTGAAAGCCATGACAGTTACTGACCTCATATCCCTCATAGGACATATGTTGCAAAAAACCCTGTTACAACAGTAAATGTATGAGGTTGTCATAGCAACATGTCAATAGTGGCCCTGTGTATGTGCTTCCAGCCACAACTCTGTCAACCTTTGTACATATGTCATGCAATAAGAGGTGCATATGTGCTGTACACCATAATTAGTGACATCATATCTGATAACAAGCCAGTGAGATATCAGACTACTACACATGTTATGTACAGTAGGGGTTATATTTGATAACATAACCTGGACATTCTGTGGTTGTGTGTACAGTGCTGATGTCTGTGTACTTATGCTGAATGTCGACAGTGTGTGTATTTTAATATATACTTTGTCCTGTGTACAGACTGTATTAGATGTCATTGTTCTTGGTCCTGTCCTATCTGATGTTTCATGCTGCTCCACTGTATGTTACCATATTGGCTTACATGTTTGTTGGGACATACAGACACATGTCCCATACCACATACAAGCATCAGACCACACTGTGTAGTGGGCCAGTATATGTAGGGTTAGTGTGTGTGTGGCACATATGAGGATGGTTTTGAACAGAACAGTCCATATACTGTAATATTTTGCTAGCTTACCATATGTGGCTGTGGCTGTGTTCACATTGGTTGCAGTTATGCACTTTCACACAGGTGTATCTTATCCTGTGCTGTGACATGCCTGTAGAGCCTGCTATATATGCAGGTACATGTGCATTCCTCCATAGGAAATGTAGGCCAGTGTTGAGCCAGTCTGCCTGTAGCCTGCACAGTTCTTTGTTACATGCCTAGCAGCTTAGTGTACTTACCCACTGAGATGCCATGTCCGGATACTTGCCAGATGTACTGCTGCCGGGCCTCCCTTAACAGTCATGTATGTCAGACAGAGCAGTCAGATGCTGTACAGATGTATGTCAATATCTAGTGGGTAGTATGTGGCCATGGCACCTTTGTAGCAGCAGTTATTATGTCTCAGGACAGACAGGGGTGTGTGAATGCATAACCTATGGGGGCAAATGTATACCAGTCATTATGTGTTATACCCATCTACATGGCTGTTAACATTCACAGTGTCAGGCTTGGTCCATATGTTTTGCACTAAGGGGTTCTGTGTATACCTCTGGACTGTCCAGAGTGCATCAGAATGCCCACATACATTGGCCAATATTTCTGCTGTAATCCACATGAGCATTACATGCTAGCAGCGGTATTGTAAAATGATGTCCTTAGGATGTCTGTCAGTAGGCAATGGCACACATGTGAAAAGCAGATGTGACCTCCCACATACACCATGTCTGAAAAGACATTCCCTGTTACAGTAGCAATAGTCTACTAATATATCTGCTATACATACCTGACATCCCCTTGCATTATGATTTTGGGACTATAAAGGCTGTGGTAGGGCTACACTCCATATTTAGGACAAATTGTGAAAATATATGCATATATAATTATCCAGATATCTATATAGATATATACACATTTACATATCAACATATATAGATGGGTATGTATATGTACATAGATATACATATACACACCCAGATATATACATATACACAGCAATATATGTCTACACATATACAGATAGTAATACATATGCACATATACATATGGATATCTACATATATATATTGACAGTAGTAGGTATATCAGAATAGATATGTATGCACATATATTTATAGATATCTACATACATACCAACATAACTAGGCATATCAGTACACATAGGATGTGCATACATATAAGCTATATAGACATATATCTATATAAACATATACGTATATCTATATATACACATATGTATATATACATATATGTGTATATATATATATATATATATATATATATATATATATATATATGTGTGTGTGTGTGTGTGTGTGTGTGTGTGTGTGTGTGTGTGCATGTGTACATACGAAGAGATGTACACATGGCCATATATATGAAGCACTATACAGATGTGTATACAGACATATGTATGAGTATACATGTGTATATACATGTAGACATATGTAGACCTATTATAAGTATACGACCATATCCCTGTCATGAGTAAATGTCACGGTTGTGTATACCCTCCCACATGTATCTCACCATAAGTATCTGCTATGTGCACATTATGATAAAACAACATATGTGATGCAACAGTCATATTAATAACAAGGACTACACAATGTAGGAACTACAGGCAAATGTTCAATACTAATCAATATGTGTACTGACAGCTATATTGGCAAAACAACAGCAGTCTTCTCAGTGATCATGGCATAATGGTAAAGTGCTGTGACTTCAATGTAAAAGGTGCTGGGTTCAAGACCTGCAAGGGCTTTTCATTTTGTTGCTGGGCAGAACAAGGGCTGTCAGATACAGAGTGTTTAAGGCAGTTTTGAGCAGCTTTAAGCTCATTTGTGCAGGTTTGCCTAAAGCTAAGCTAAGGGTAAACTTATGGGCACTTAGTGTAGGCAGTGCTTACCAGTGCGCAAATCAGTTTAGCTGTTATATGGCAGCAGTGTTGATACTTGCTAAGCATAGCTTAGCCCTGGTAACCAGGACATATGACCCAGACTGATAACCTGTAATAAGTGTATGTAATTCCATGTACAATACATACACCTATGTCATAACAGTAGCAAGGGGTGTGAGTGTCATGTGTGGGACACAGACATATATGAGTCCTGCACAGCACTGTTATCCATGTGAATGTGTTACATACAGGTGTAGTAGCCCAGGGTATGTGCTGTCACACTGGCATGTAATGTATCATGGCAGTACTACTGTTGACAGTGCTAACCCAGGCAAGAGCAGAGTGCTTAATGAAGTACTGACAACAGGCACACCTGCAAGCATGGCTTGACACTGAAGCATCCCTGTTGTATCCCTTGTGTGTGAGCTGTATCAGAGTATATACCCCTTACTGGGTAATGAGCCATAATGTTGAACTGTAGAATTACTGCTGAAATGTAACTGTAGATTACCGTCTGTACAGCACATGTTAGTGAGGGCATCCGACATGTAGTTATGGCACACATATTGTTGTGAGACATCTGTCAATGCACTCATGCTACTGCAAAGCTACTTGCCAAGCTGATGACTGTCAGTCCCTGTACAGATGTGCAGATGGCAGGTATCCAGCTGGGATATGTACAGGCAACCTCTGCTTGCTTGACACTGACATGTCTGCCCAGCTGTGTAACAAGTGGCACATATAGGAGATGTTACCCTGTATCAACACATGCCACAGGTATCTCCAGTACACTAACACAGTCAACAGAACATGCTTGGGTACAGGTCTCCATCACAGACACTAACCATGTGTTGTAATGCATGTTACATATATATTACCTTGACCACCTCAGTGGCCATGTGCAGGAAGCACCTGGAGGACTGCCTGATGCATGTCATTCTCACCCTGAGGGTCATGACAGTAGTGCCTGTTGGTAGATTGCCCACTGCCAAATGACAGGTGGCAGGATAACACTGTACACACAACCCATCTCCCCTTAGACAATAGCTAGGTACACAGCTATGACCACCTGCAGGGAATGCACCCATATACTGACACATGTGTACATGTGCATGACTGAGTATAGCAGTGTCTGTGTGTTAGCACACCTGTACATGGGAATTCCATGAGGGCCTTCTTAACCAACACAACACCCGTTGCCATAGTCAGTTGTGGCTGCTGCTGTATGGGGCATTACATGTACCCTGTTAAGCTCCACCACATACCAGCTACATTAGCCATGCAGTGCCAGCACAACAGTGTTTTACAAATAGGATGATAGGCATGGGATACCCATTATGTTCTGGCATGTGTGTGTAGTTGTGCATGTACATATATCTGTAGGGTACAGCATTCCAAGTCCACATACTCCTATTACAATACACTATGATGGCTTACATCTTGTCAGTCAGTGCTTACCAGCACAGTTGACGGCTATGGCTCACTAACCACAGGGACAGACACTATTGTCCATAGCAGTTGTTCAGTTGAACATCATCACAACAACACCTAATGACACATATAAACCATTCCACATGATCTAACCCATGATTATGGACCATGTAAATATACTTCACATACCTGTTGTGGGAATGATGTCTTGATGAATGAATGCTGGCTGAATGCCTTTGCCTTAGGCATTTGTTTTTCGTGTTTTTTTGTCTTTCTTTTTTTAATTTTAAATTTTTTTCTCTCTCTTTCTCTCTCTCTCTCTCTCAGAGTGTGAGTAGAGTTGTGTTATGCTTTGTATAGTACTGATGTTACAGGGTTTGTGTGCACATACTAGTTTACCTTGGAATGCAGTCTGTCTGCATAGCTCTCAAATGTGGGCCTATCCGCTTGGTGGCCAGAGGTGTGCCTATCATCCTTTGTCTGTCCACCACACAGGTTCTGTGCCAGGTATTCCACTGGTAGTGTTTGTGTTGAGTGCTATCAGTACATGGCTATATCCATTTATGTTTCTAACCTCAAATCCCTGACTAAGGGTATGTTGCAGACTACCCTGTAACACCAGTGACTTGCTTAGTGTATAGCAACAGTTTTCCACATATGGGCCTGTGTTCCAGCCTCTCTCCTCCACCTACATACAAAGCTTTGCACATATGACATGCTGTCAGGGGCTGTTCTATAGTGGGCTATGAGTATATCATGCTGCCATTCCTGCCATCAGTCCACTGCTGTTGTATAGCCCACACATACAGTGGGGCTGAGGCCATATATGTATGGGCTTCACCTACACAATGCATGTGTGCTGTTATGCACTCCAGAGGCCAGTGTATGTAATAGTGGTATATGGCCCTGTATTATTGAGTCTAGGGGAGGGGATGCACCATAAATAACCTAAACTGTTACAGTACCATACAGTTCACCTATAGTTACATTAGTTACATAAATTGGGTTAATGCAGGCCTACTGCCTCCTGCCATATAGACTGTTCTGTTTACCAGTGTACTTGTGATGGTCTCAGTTATGCCTTGTTATGTAACAGTTGCATCCCATTTGGTCAACTGAAGTCTTTGCCACCCAGGGATTTTGTACAGAGTGTAGATAGAGGCTGCTGAACTATACAGCTGCATTACTTACTGTTGATTGCTTGGTATCCTGTGGCCCAGTTTGTCTTTTTGAAAGGCTTGGCCTGGACAGCAACAGTTGTGAACCTTTCCAGACTACTGTATTAGTATAAATGTTTCACAGTTGCATTAATCTGTTTATACGGATGTCAGTTTCTGAACAGCTATATGAAATGGCATATAAAACTGTAATAGTACACAAATAAAGCTTTCCCATATATGCAAACCTGTGAGTGGTGTTATATCCTTTGATCTCTCTGTGGGTATGTTGCAGGCAATGACTGTCATTTGTATGGGTGGCTCATACAGTGTCCAGTTGTTAGGGTGTTAACTGTAGGCATAGTGGCTGTTCCATATTGTGTGCACCTTCTACATATGTATCTTACTGTACATATCTCTGCGTGTGTATGTGTAGTCACATATAAATATATATATATGTATATATATATATATATATATTTATATATATATATATATATATATATATATATAAATATATATATATGTATATATATATATATATATATATATATATATATATATATATATATATATATATATATATATTTATACACACACACACACATATATATATATATATATATATATGTATATATATATACACACACACACACACATATATATATATATATATATATATATATATGTATATCTGTATCTGCATATATATGTCTGTGTATATGTATCCTGGGAATGTTGATAGCTTCCACATTGTACATATCCTATGGGAGCCAGACTGTACTGCATGATATGTTACCAATACCAGCCTGACATATACAGGTGGGATGTAGTACTGTTAACATCTTGTGCCCATGTCATGTCAGGTCCTGGTTATGGGATCTGCAACACTTGGGAGTGTATTGCAGGGTGGATGTATTTGGCTGTAGGGGCGGTATACCTATTCATACAAGAGGTATATTGTTTGGGGCCGCTCGACCCCATTAACGGTGCATGTGGACATATATGTTTTAGTTATTTCCCATTGTTATCTACAGATGTATGTCCATATATACCTATATAGCTATATATATATATATATATATATATATATATATATATATATATATATATGCTTACATAAATATAATTATGTCCGTATATACCTAGATAGATATATATGTCTGCTTACATATATGTAACTTGCTGTGTATATTTAGACATATAGATGTAGACATATATATCAATAGATGTAGGCATTTGCATGTATATATGTTCATATATATTTCTATATATGTGGGCGTGCATGGTGCAGCCTTCCACATTCAAAGACATGCATCTGGAGCATTTCTCCCGGGCCTCCGCTGAAAACAGGCTTTGTGGAATATATACATTCCTGGTATATATATATATATATATATATATATATATATATATATATATATGTTTATTTCCATATATAGATATGTTGTATTTGTTTAGATATTAATATATTTACACACAAACATGCATCTAAATGTTGGAATACATTCTATGTACTGTTGAATGACTGGGCTGGAAGATATGTTTGTGGATAGGTCAGGGTTATGTATATCTGACATGGCTTAGTGATAAATCACTTTGGCTATGGTGTGTAGGGTCCTGAGCTCGAGTCTTGTAGAGGCTGTTTCTTTTGTTGCTGGGTAGAACACAGGCCATTGGATACAGAGTGATTAAGGCACTTTAAAGCAGTTGTAAGCAGGTTTGCTAACTTCCGATTACAGTTTCTTATACTCAGTTAGCTTCTAAATTGCTTAACCTGTGTAGGCATTGCTTACCCCCACGAAAACAAGCTTAAACTCACTTACTGCTGCTTAACAGGGCTTACTCCTGTTTACCCCCGTGCTAATTTCTTTAAAAGAAAAGAAAAAGGGGTTGATAGGAAAGTGGTGAAAAAAGGGGCACAAAAAGGGAAAGACAGTAAAGGTAAATAGCCAGGGATGTGCAGGCAGGGTGTAGGGAAGGTCCATAGCTGCCCATTTCTTCTACAGCAACAGCTGTGCATATACACTGCATTTGGAGGTAGATTTGGACACTCAAACCCCTGGGAGGGGGTGAGGACAACAATAATACGTTGTGATGCCAATTAGACCAGATTACATGTGTTCAGCGGACATGTGTGTGAAATGGACAGCTATGTATGGGGCGAGATGTTTTTGTGGGAACAGATTGCCCTTTTTTTCAGGTGAGAGTGGGATGCTGGGAAGGGGTAGTAGGTATATTTGGGGAGGTAGATTGGGTAGGTTAACAGACAAGACAAGCAAGACGCATACAGGGGCAGTATATGACATATGTGGGGGATAAACACCTTGAAGGGGAGGGGTGTTGGGAAATCGGAAGCCCACAAGCCCCCTAGTGGTAACAATATGACTGAGGTCCCCGCCCATGGGCAGTGCACCACTGCACCTTCACAGCCACGTAAGTGGCTGTGCTGGGGGCTGAGTTGCAGAGCCAGGCTGACTCTCTAATTGTGACATGCGGCCCTCGAGCTGGCGTAGAAGATCACCAAACTGCTGGTTGATCTCTCTATGTACCACGACCTCAACCTGGTGATGGGTGACAGGTGCCTGTCTACATCCACTCTCTGGGGGGCTGAGACCCATCCCCAGAGGCAGGTCCACCCGAAGGTGGTGCAGGACCAACAGACAGGGAGGTCCTGGGCTGGGTCCCAGACATGCTGATGCCCAGTGCCACAGCCAGCTGAGGTGGGACAGGTGGGTCCGCTCGGACCGGCCTTCCCAAGCGTGCTATAGTGTTTTGATTTCATCATCATATGCAGGTTAGTAATAGTCAACACATTCCATGGTTAGGTATAACAGCATGCATAGATATTTCCATTAACCCAGACACCAGGTACGGAACAGTTGCATAGCAAACAGAACACGTGCAAATATGGGACCACAGTGGTAATAAGAACAGTATGCAGGTACATTGATGGCACCATGTCACTAATGTTGGAATAATTCAATATAGCACATGCATGGGAACTATTAAAATATTTATCAAACAACTGGACATTATCAGAACATAGGTGTCATGACATGCCAGTTGGGGTGGGTATGTTGATTATTGTTGGAAATATGGTGGGGGGGGAGAGAAAGATGTCAATTAACAACTAGTATATTCATGTAGTCCACATTACTTTCCTAGTCAGTGCTGTTATCTGTACCTTACAGGTCTTACTACACTACCCTATAGCCTTAGTTTGGACAGTGATATGGCTGTCATCATCATTACACATGAACCAGTTTTACCTGCAGTATACACCTCTTACCTGGTATACCTGTAGAGGGAATGTTTGTTAACACCAGGTTGATGTTGTGCACATAGCTATCCAACTCTTTCTGCATAGACTCTGGCTATGTGTTGACCACATGCTGGTGTGCCAGGACATATCTAGAACACCTTTTGTGACCTGACACGCACATATACATGCTTTCCTACACCGTTATATTATGTAGCAGTGTGGGTGACAGTGACCAGTGATACTTTATTATTCAGAGAAACTGCAACACTCACAATTCCCTACAATACCAGAGTGAACAGTACCAGTGCAGGTTATAATGGTCTGTATTTTCCAGTACAGTGTTCGTATCAGACGTACCTGTTGGAGCAATGTTTGTTAGCACTACATGACTGTTGCTGCAGTGTGTTCCAGATTACACATTAGTATTATGCACATACATCTCACTCTGTTACTGTACACACTCTGGTCACAGCTTGACAACATAGGAGTGTAGATAGGACATACTTGACATATTACTCTCCTAACAGTTTCAGGGGGTGCTACAGTGACAGGTGTGTTCTCATAGATGTTTGACAATCACTTGTATTCCCTGTTTGCTGGCTAAACTTCTGAGATCATACCACAGACTTACCAGGGGGACAGGCAGCAGATATGGGCCCATATACTGGACATTCTGGCCTCATCTGTACAGTTGTGGGGTATGATTCTATATGCAGCCTAATTCAACTCCCAGGATTCAGACCATGGCTGTGTCTGCTACAAAGTAAACACTATCCATCACAGTTGAGTCTGCTATTTAGATATTTCTGTATATCTCCTATCTACTTTCTGTCTTATTAATCTCCTGTGCTTTTGCATTCTGACCTTGTACTACAACACTCTTATACAGATTTCTTAGACAGTTATATATTGTAGGACAGTGTGGGCAACAGTGATGTGTAATACCTAATTTTTTCAGAGCAACTGCATATCATTCTTGCATTTCTGGGCACAGTGTTGGTATCTGACATCTGTGGGAGGAATGTTTATTAGCACTACCTGAATGTTCCCACACACAGTACCGGAGTCCACATTACTATTATGCACATACATCTCACTCTGTTACTGTACACACTCTGACCACAGCTTGACAAGTTGGGGTGTAAATGGGACATATGTGGCTTCTTAGTCACATAAGGTATTGGGGTGTTGCTAGTGTGCCAGCTTTGTTCTCATAGAAGTGTGTCAATCAGTTGTATTTCCTGTTTGCTGCCTATACATCTGGGATCATCCCACTGATTTCCTAGGGGGACAGGTTGATAGGCAACAGATATGGCCACTTTAATAGACATTCTGAACATATCTTTACAGTTGTGGGGTATGATTCTGTATGCAGACTACTATCACTGGCAGGATTCGAACTGTGGCTGTGTGTGCTAAAAAAAAGTTCACATCTCAGATGCATGTGCTATTCAGTTTTTGTTGTCTGTGTTATCCCTGTTTACTATCTATGTTTCTCTCAGTTGTACTAAATGGCCTCTGGGGATTACACCTGTCATATACAGGCATTCCTACACATTGAATTTATGGTGCATGGTGTGGTAACAGTGCTTATTACAACAGTACTATTACATGATTGCAAATCTACATTACCATATGATACCAGAATATACACTTGCAGTCCAGCAGTTAGACCTGTTTTGTCAGGCTATTACACTTTTATTGCCATAACAACAATATGAGACTCTTCCTGCCATATTCTCTAATGCATGCAGTACTTGCCTTGAACAATACAGGTTTTATACAGGCAATTCATTTACTACTACTTTTAGTTTTATTTTCTATGACAGTAAATGCATGAGTATTACTGACTTGCCTCGCATTTCAACCTTGCCAGACGACTGATGTGGCCCTCCTGGTTCGTGGCCCACTCCATTGCAGCTGTGGAGGACATAAGAGGAATGTTTAGCCATACCTATCCATGATATACCTGAGCTGGCAATTATTACACACATACTGGGGTGATACTTACACATGATTGGAACATCCTCTGCTGCTCTAGCCTCTTGGAGCCACTCATCCAAGAGGTCCCCCTTATGCCACTTCAGGTCACCATAGTGGTGCCTGACCTGCTCTCCAGTTCGTGGTATGCCAGTGGCACTGGTGAGGTCACGACAAGATGGTCCCAGGCCTCTGACTTATATTGGGAGCCCTGGTACTGGCCCTGCAGTAGTCTCTAATCATGGTCTTTGACAAGGAGTCCTGCCATGACCTTGGACTCCTGGATGCACCAGTGCTGCGCCTGAAAGTGCACCTTCTCCCCTTACTGCCATAGTGCCTGCAAGGGGAAGCTGCAACCAGTTATGAGATGTATTCCGACCTCTTGGGTTTAAGTAGGGCTGATTTCCCACACTTTTCCATGATTGGTCGATTTTAAAAGGCTAAGCTATGGGGAAACCTGCTTACCTAAGGCTGGCATTGTTTAAAGGGGTATACCACTGGGCACAATGAGTTAGATGGTATACACATTGCTTACACCTCCTATGCTGGCCTGTGCAATGCTTAACGTTGCTTACATTAGACTATGCATTATATTTCCTTTTTGGCATTGATTTCTTATTCATTACATCTTACATATCTGCCTGGTATCCATGATTAATGTGTATGTACACTCTATGGGGTTCTTGTGTTTTATTGGGAACTTCAACACTCTATTACAATTACACCTCACTTCTGGGTTTACTGCTGTACTCCAGTTCACATATTTCTGTTATGTAGTGGGTTATGGAACATATGACTGTATACTGATTCCTTTCACAGGTTCAGTTTGGTTTTACTATGGTGAGGACTTGTTTGCTGATGCCTCATTGTTTTGTACTTCTGTGATGGCTTGGTGGTTAACTACTGTGACTATGGTGTATAGGTTCCTGGGATCAAGACCTGTATGGCTGTTTATTTTGTTGATGGGCAGAATAAGGGCCATTGGATACAGAGTTATTAAGACACTTTTAAGCATTAGAAAGTGGGTTTGCGTGACGGTAAGCAATGCTAACCTGTCGTTACATCTGCTGACTGAGAGTTAGCTTTAGAACTGCTTAACCAGTGTAGGCATTGCTTACCGCTGCACAAACGGGCTTAAGCTTGCTTACTAGTGCTTGAATATGCTTACTACTGTTATTTGTGCTTAAACCTGCTTACCAGTGCCTTATTCATGCCTTATTCATTATGACACTGACACCTCACATGTGCATTTACTGCAGTACTCCAGTTCGTAAAAATATGTTATTTAGTGGGGTATGCAACATAAATATTACTCATAACGTGCTTTGCCATGGAAAATGAAATTTGCTGCAGTGGGACTTGAACCGGGAATGCCTGCTCGTAAGGCAAATGCTCTGCTCACTAAACTACTGCTATGTTGCTTCATCTGCATATAGCTTCCTTGTTATCCTCTTCAGCCATTTAAGCTGCGTTAACCTTAACTAAGCAATGGGCACACCCATGCATCTACGGTTAGCTTTCATGGGATTTTAAAAAAAAATAAAGGGTCTGTTCATTTTATTTATGTCTACTGTTGTTGTTGTACACAAGGGGGGGCTGTTGGTGGGGATATGCAGACACCTATGAGCGGTCTCACTCATTTCTTACTCCTTTCTGCTGTTCTTCATTGTGGGGGTATGTACATTCTGAGAGCTCTGCTCTCAGACATGCCCCCTGCACTCTTACACACTCCATGTAAGCCTGGGAGCTCAGGCAGCACGCCTCATTATTATGCATGGCACGCTGTCATCCTGTTCCTAGACGGCTGCCTCCATGCAGGACTAAGCTAGTCCTGCACGGAGGTATAGTAAATCCAGGGGTCAGTTTGAATGTATAAGAATGCACTCGAGAAGTTTCCCATTTGAAAAAAAGATGTATCATTATATGTGGGGCCATCAGAAATACACCATATGGACTTAAACCAGCTGAACCACTATACTTACAAATATGTGCAGAATAAAGTTATGCTTAATAAATTAATTAAAAAAACTGTCATGAAGTTATTCTTGGACGATTGTGCCTAGCATTAACAGGCCCACATGAATGGTTCTAAAGGGAAATGATGCAACGAATTGCCCTATGTAGAAGTGAAATAATGTAACTAGTCACCCCGTTTGCAAATAAACCTGTAAAACCAAAGGGTCGATGGAAAAATAATGTGGCTTGTCTGTATGTTACATACATTTTAAATGTCACAACCAAGGTTTACCAAAATAGAAAACAGAACTATCAAACCATTTAACCCCCGTCAGAAAATAAGGTAACTTCTCTATAAGACACTTAACAAACTATCTCCTAAATTTCATGAAACTAACAAAGTGACCTTATATTATTAATAATACAGTTATCTAACATATAAAATAACATTTCTTTCTAAGTTAACAAATAATGTTACAAATGTCAAAAAACACTTAAAATGTGAGAATGTTAAACAGATAAACCATGCTAAACTATAAATAAATGAAAAAAAAGATATATATATATATATATATATATATATATATATATCAGAAAATAACACCCATGTCAGTTATTTCATTTTAAAATATTTACAGTATTTGATATTTGTTTTTAACCATATTAACTAATAATGTCATCATTAATCAGTCCCATATCAGTCTTTTAACAGACTTCTAAGGCAGTCTTCTCAGTTCTAGTATGTTTTTTATGGAGCAATAATAACTCAGCCCCAGGTTTCTAAAATAGTTCAGGTTCAGCTGCCACAATAGCTCATGCTTTTCTAAAAGTTCAGGGATCTCTCCTTCCAGTTCTAAAACGTCCACCCGGTCAATAATATGAAATTTAAAGCCTGTGTGTCTTTTGTGAACCTGCAGGTGCCAAACCAGTGCATTATTCTTCCACTTAGCTCTAATTTCAGAAAGATGGCCAGAAATCCTTCCTTTTAAGTCTGTTGAGCATTTTCCCCACATAAAATGTTTCACAATCATTTGCAGCTCAACATGTGAACTACCTGTATTGAGTTACAGTCACCTCCTACATTAGCTTTAATCAGTATCTTTAAAAAAAAGGGCAGAAAAACATGTCTCCCTCCTGTATGTGCTGACAAAAGGCACAGTTGGCTCCACACTTATTGGTCCATGTATCCTGTGGTCTGGGCCTACCTTCAACCAACTCCTGATGTTTCTGGCTTTCGTATACACTAAAGAATGGGCTTCTCAGTAATTATGGCCCAGTTCTCGATAATAACATTAATGATGCTGTGATAGTCAACAGTAAAGGTCAAGATACAACTGTCTTTAGATTTGTTGTCCATGTATATCTTTAATACTCTCCTACAAGGACTGTAAAGTGCTGGTGCATTTGTACTTTTTAGTTCAATTATAGGTTCCAATATGCTTCTTAATGTATTGCTTTCATATCCTCTCACCAAAAATCATTTTCAAGATCATTTAGGTTCTTAAGGAAGGGTTCAAAGTTTGTGGTGATTCTAGCCAGTCTGTAGCCTTGGGACTTAACAAACATTATATTTTGTCCTGAAGGATGGAGCCTCTCTTATTATGTAGCAGGAGGTTAACTCTGGTAGGTTAGGTTTTCTGTTACAGTACACACAATACACACAGACTGCTTTTGGAACAGTGCTGGGAGAGGAGTAAATAACTCCTCTCAGCCTCAATGGTAGTAATAATGAAATTCCATATGTTGTCACTCTATTACTCTGTTACTTACCCAGAAACATCTCCCCTCATATCTAAATACTCCTTATCTCAACTCCATAACATATTACTAGCAGGTTTTACAACACTTTTCTAAGCATAGAAGTCAGCTGGACTCTCACTTACCAGAGCTCTAAATGTAACTTCTAACCTACTTACAAACTCAGTTTTCTCAGTTCTCATCCTAGGTGTCAGATGAGTCCTTTAAACCACCTGACACATTTAACATGTCAATATCTCTTCTATAAGTCTTCAGTCTAGGTGGCAGATAGACTATTCATTATCCCCAGTCCTGCAATTCTGTTTATTGTTCTTTTTATTTATTTATTTTTATGTTCAGCTTACCTGTTAAGCTTTCTTTTGACCCCTCAGCTGCTTAGATTTGATGTAGTTAACCTCTAAAACCCATGCGGAACAGTACTGATTACCACACCTTTTCTATAAAACTACAATCTAGGTGGAAGCTAGACCACGCCATATACCTCTTACTCTTAGAACTCCTTACTAATATTCTACTAGTATCAACTTGCATGGGGAGATGTATTTCAGCCCCGATATTTCAGCCCATTCCTCAGTTCCTCAGTCTAGGTAACAACTAGACTCATCAGCCTTTCTAGTGTTACATCCCTTCTGACACCCAGTCTTGTATTATTCCTAATTCTAGTTAGAAACAATAATCCATCCCCTTCCATTTTAACACCGTATTGTTTAGCCCATCCCTTAATTTCTTGGCCTAGATGGCAGGTAAGCTATTCAACCCTTTTATATATACAGCCCTTCTGGCACCAAGTCTTGTATTATTTCTCAGTCTAGTTAGCAGCAACAGTAACCCCCCCCCTTCCATCCTTCCTATTGCCCCTGTCACAGTACATATGCTAGGTGTCAGCTGCACTGCATTTTTACAGCTGGTCCCTGAGAATCATCTAGTTGGTAGTTAGGCAGTCTTTTTTCCCCTACCTCCTCTTCTTCCAGCCTAGGTGGCAGCTAGGTAACTTTTATGCCTACTACCATCACAGGCAATGGTTGCACATCATCCTATCTAAATCTAATTTTTTTTGCTTTAACTCAGCTGACTCATAATCATCATCAGCCCCCTTTTTCCCATTTTTCCTACATGGGGTCAGGGTGTCATGTTAACTGTCGCTAACTCTTTCAATTCAGTGCCACACTCCTGCCTTCTTTAACATTCATGCCTGCATGTCACAGATAGATCTTCTTTCACACAATCCATCCACATCTTTGCTGGATGTCCTCGCTTCCTCTTACCTTCTTCTTGTCTTTCCCAAATCTTCCTCACCAGATTGTCTTCTGCTTTTTTGCATATGTGCCCAAGCCACTGTAATCTGTTCTCTTTGATCTTTTCTGCAATTGGAGCTAGTTTGGCTTCTGCTCTTATGTCCTCATTTCTTCATCTGTCTCACAGTGTGCATCCTATCACCTTTCTCAGGCACTTCATTTCCATCACCTCTAGCTTCTTCAACTGTTCTGCCTTTACTGCCCAGGTTTCTGTACCATACAGTAGTACTGGTCATGCCACTGTCTTGTACACCTTACTTTTCAGCTTCTTTGGCAAACTTCTGTCATAGACTACACCTGATACTCTATGCCAGTTGGTTACAGCACCTCTGATTCTAGCTTTGACCCCTTCATTCAGACTACCCTTCTCCATACCTCCCAACTGTCCCGAATTACTCAGTTTTTACTGAGTTTTGGGGTCCCAGTAATGGGGTGCCACAATTCCCGAGTGGCACCCCTTCATTTACGATTTTTCTTATTAGTTTTTTCACTTTATTTTTATTTTTCGTGCTTTGAGATGACATCATCACATGCACAATGGCGTGAGCTCGTCAGGGCTACCAGCCTGTTGGAATCGAGCTTGCGATGTATTTGCGGGTAGTTTGCGAGTGGGAAGGATTTTATTTATGGTGAAACGCTTTGAGAGCAGTTATGGTCAAATGGCATGGATTTATTTTTTTTATTTAGAAGGTTCCAAAGAATAGAAAGGGATTTAGAAGGCTGGACGAACTGCAAGGAGTGGTAAGGAGTTATCCCTCGAGTTAATTTAGGAAAGGTTTTTGTCACACTGATTGCATTTACTTTCTATTCTATTCACTTTGTAGTTGCTCACTCCCTCCCCAACCAAAAAAACACAGCATCGCCTGGCGTATAAAGCTATGTCTAACCGAATTAATGGACATAATTGCCTGGGGGAAGAGAAGCCTATCTGTATCTTTACTCATTGCTGTTCGCTGCCTTATTTATTAAATGCGATTTATTTGCTGCCTAGTGTTCAGCTTACCATGGCTTCTGACTTCCTGTAGAATGCAGCTGAAATTGTTTAGATATTATTAGCTGCGTAGGATTCAAGTGTGTGTGTCTGATTCTGTATATGAACGGTGTTTGACTATAATTTATCAAATTCATAGCTTTTCTTAAGAGACTAAAATATCAGTAGTATCAATTAACTTCTCAAAGTGAAATGGTTTAAAAAGAATATTGTAATTTCATTATATTTTATTCATAT
The DNA here is from genome assembly GCF_019279795.1 of Protopterus annectens. NCBI lineage: Eukaryota > Metazoa > Chordata > Ceratodontiformes > Protopteridae > Protopterus > Protopterus annectens. The sequence goes on along the minus strand of NC_056732.1, from coordinate 1,612,857,672 downwards.
CAGCAGCTTTGATCTATTAACTTGTGTTTTCAATGTTTTAACAATGTAAACACAGCTCTTTTTTGTTGCATTGAAACACAGTACTTTTAAAGTAACTTCAGACAAAATATTGGAAGCTACCTACCCCTTCTAGTTTAAAATAAACAGTTCTAATTCTAAGCTTTTCCTGCTAACATTTTGACTTGTATTTTTGTATTAATACTTCAGAGGCATTTTCTGATTTTATATAAATCAGCTCTTTTTCTTTCAAAACCAACAGCAAATGTTATTTTCATATTTTCTTATACTCCTTAACAGCAAACATTTTTTCAAGAAACTTGCTGCTATTTTTTCCAGTCTTAAAAACTGACCTTTTCTACCACATATTTTCCAAAATGAATTATAACGCAGATAATTTTTATCTTGTATGTATCTCAATATATTAAACAAAGTTCGAATTTTAATTGATTGAGCATTATTCTGGTTTCTATTCTCAATTTCTGGCATAGTGAATGTAGTATTGTTTGTTTATTCATGTATTGCTTTTATTGACTGAAAAATTTCAAATGGGTGGAACACTCCTTTTTAGCAGAGATCCAGGGAGAAAACTTTCACAAGAGACAGAGAAAGTAACATGCATACATACAAAGTGTGATGAATCAATTGAATATACAATAATTGTCCAGGTTTGTTGTGCCAAGAGTTGAGAGCTATGTGAGAAGTGAGAACTGAATTTGTATTCCCTCATTATTGGCTTTGCCCAGGTTTTTTGTGTTAACAGGTTGAGAGCTATGGTAAGAAGTGAGAAATGAATTCACTTAAATGATAGTCATTAAGTTTCAGTCGTCCTACTTTTCAGGAAGCTGCTGATTTGGTATAGTGGTATGTTCTGACTGTAGTGCATAGGGTCCTGTCCTGGGTTCAAAACTTGCCAGTGAAATGCATGGTGGTAATACAACATTTTATTCTAGCAACTTTACAAAATTATACAAGTAATATTTAAAATGTGTCCCTGGTTTTTGACCTTTTGCCCCCCCCCCCCCTAAAATGAAATTGAAAATAAGTGCGAAAAGTTGTACAAGATGCCTATGGCTTACACTACTTTCATTTTATTTATAGTGTGGGTATGAAAGTAGACTTTTATGATGGAAATGTTCTGAATTGGGCAGTTTTATCATTATTGGTTCATGCGTTTTGTTTCATTGCCTACAGTATAGCCTACTAGAAAAATGTTCAAACAATAAATTTAAAATGCGCTCGAACAAGTGTGTTTTATAATACAACTTGTATTATACAAGGAATATAATTTAATTAAGTCAGGAAGGTGTATCAAAGAAAAGAACACATATATGTTTCTTGTTTTGTGTGCAAGGAGACAATGATTTGAAAACAGCCCAAAGGTAATCTTTATCCACCACTGAGCAAGATGCATTTTCTTTGGATATGGTGTGAGTTTCAATTCTGTTTCAATTAATATTAGTTTCAAGGACAGAGAAGTTTTAATGCCAAGCCAGTTTTCATTGTGAGACATTATTACTTTGTTTACCAGATGTCTATTAGTGTTTCTGCATTGTTGTGCTGTAAAATGTAAAAATAAAATTCAAATCATTGTAGAAGTAATGCAGTATGCACATATTAGTGTTTATGATAAATGGGGTGAAATAGCCAGGTAATGGGACATTGGGATGGCTGCAGGAACACTCTGGTGCCATATTTTGATTGTCTGTTCTTCAGTTTGCTTTTGAAAGCTTGTACCCCACAATTCCATTAGAGTGGGTGGGGCTATGCAGTTATGTATGCAAATTAGATGTTAATCAGCGTACAGATTTGTACCTATTTTTCATGGGCCTTGCCCAGATTTTGGATGTTTCCAGGTTGAGTGGTATGCTCTTCTCCTCAACTACTCCTCCTAGATACTTGAAGCTGTTTACCTGTTCCACTATCTTCCCTTCTATCTCTATTTTCAGCTTCTTCTGATTTCCCCAATTTGCTGTCATTACCACTGTCTTATCTGTGCTTAGTTTCATTCCATGTGCCTTCAGATTTGCATTCCATTCTCCTATCCTTTGCTGAAGTTCTAGCTCAGAGTCTGCCTGTACTGCCACATCGTCTGCATACAGCAGCTTTGTTGATCTGTTCCCTCCAACCTGTTTGCTAATGTAGTCCATCACCAGTATGAACAGCAGTGGGCTCAGAGCTGAACCCTGATGTACACCCATACCCACTGGGAACCCCTCTGTGAGGCCGAACACTGTTCATACTTGAGTCACTGGGTCCTTGTACATAGCCTGCACTAATTCTACCAATGTTTCTGGGATTTCAAACCACCACAGTACTGCCCAGATCAGCTTTCTTGGGACCTTGTCATATGCTTTCTCCAAGTCTAGGAATTCCCATTTGGACTCTCTCCTCATTTGTAGCTTCTTCTCAAGTATCTGTCTTAATGCAAACATCGGGTCAATTGTGCTGCATCCTGATCTGATTTCAAACTGCTCATCTTCCATCTTACATTCTATTACTCTGCGTATCCATTTATCAATCACCCTCTCCAGAATTTTCATGCAGTGTGATAGGAGTTTGCTGCCTCTGTAGTGCACACAGTTGTAGATGTCTTCTTTGTTCTTGTACACTGGCAGGAGTATGCTTATTCTCCAGTCATCTGAGATATGCCTTTCTCTCCACACTGCTATTAGTACCCTCAGGAGCCATTTCTCCCCTAGTTCACCCAACATCTTTATCATATCTGCGGTGACCTCATCTGAGCCTGCTGCTTTCCCTGACTTCATTTTCCTTAGTGCTGTTCTTACTTCTTCTAGGGTGGGCTCCTCTCCTTCTCTCATCATAGGCTGTTTCTGGGGCAGTACAGCTTCTGTGGGGTTTTCTTCATTCAGAAGCTCCTGGAAATACTCCTTCCATCTGCCTTTGATGTCCTCTGGGCTGGTGAGCAGGTTGTTGCTGGCATCCCTTATGAAGGGTGTCTGACTATCTTCTTTATCTTTCTGTCTTTGACTTGCAACCTGATATAGTTTCTTTGTGCCCCTTACTGAGTCACTTTCCAGAAGTTGGTACAGTGCCTCCGATACCCTATTCTTTGCTATTGCAACTTCTTTCTTAGCTTCTTTGTTAGCCAACCAGTAGTCCTTCCTAGCCTGGTCAGTCTTTTCTGTCTCCCACTTCTTTCTGCACTCCTTTTTTGTTTTGATGACTTCGTGGACTTCTGCATTCCACCACCAGCTTTCCTTATGTACCTTATTTCCACACCTGGCTTGGCCACATATCTATTTTGTAGTCCTAACACATGCTGTTTTTAGGCGCTGCTTCTTCAACTCCACCTATTTCTTCCTCTTCTTGGGGTGCTAGAGCCCTGAGTAATTCCTTGAACTGTTGTACTTTTTGTCCAGTCAACTTCCAGGTCTTCAGCCTGGTCTCTGTTGACCTTGGAGCCTTCTCTGACCACTGCTTACAGCTGATTGTGGAAACTAGTGGTTTATGCTGTGGGCCAACTGTTTCACTGGGAATGACTTTGCAATCATGGATTCTGCCCCAGTGCCTTTTCCTTACTAGGAGGAAGTCTACCTGAGTTGCACGTTGACTACTGCTGTATGTGATCTAGTGCCTTTTTCTCTTTCTGAACCATGTGTTGGCTACTATCAAGCCATTTGCCAGACAGAAGTCTAGAATGGCTTCTCCTTCTTTATTCCTGTTGCCCCACCCATATGGACCCAGGCAGTCCTCATATCCTGTTCTGTCTGTCCTGATATGTGCATTCAAGTCACCCATTATCAACACCAATTCATGTTCTCCTGCTTTATCTAGTAGGTCCTGCAACTGCCGTCTGAATGCAGTCTTTTCCTCACTATCACAACCCTGCTGTGGGGCATAGGCTGAGATTATGAATACTGCCCTCTCATTACACTGGAGTCTGACTGCCATGAGGCTGTCATTAATTCTGATGAAATCCCTTACTGCCTTCTGAAGCTTCTTTCTCACCACAATTCCTACACCATTGCTAGCCTGCCCTCCACCATACCTCCTAATACCTCTAGAGTACACTCTGGATCCCAAGCCAAGTGGCTTTGCTGCACTGCCCTTCCATCTCATCTCCTGGATACATAGGATGTCTAGCATCCTCCCTATCATCATGTCATCCACTTCCAAGCTGCATCCTGTCAGTGAACCTACATGAAGCGTAGTAATTCTCAGTTCATGTTTGGCAGGTTGGTTGGTTTTATGTCCAGCTCAGCTGACTATTTTAATTAAAATGTCTTCAGTCTTTTGACTTTATGACCTCTGTGGTTATACACTCCTTCTCCTGACAGCTATTCAGACTGGATGACATTTCAGTTCAACCTTCTCCTCTAGTTGGTATAAGGCACATCTAAGATTTCCATCCTCATACTTCATTCAGTCAAGTATCAGCTACACATTGCTTCTGCTTAGTCCAGTACTTCAGGTCCTAAGCCTACACGCCAGCCTTTTAGCAGCCGCATTCATTGCTATATAGTAGTACTGCCACTCTCACGTTTAACCACTGTATCAGTATTCTGTACTCCTAACCTCATAAATAGTATCACATTAGTCAAAACTCATACCCCATTTCTATCATGTAACAATGAGCAACATGGCTGCCCTTAAGTTCTTTCTCAATGCATTCCTCGCATAACTCATACTGATTACACGTTTATGGCTCTCTGACAATATATCTCCTAATACCTCTAGGTATGACTTGTTTAATCTTCATGGCTCTTCTGTTATAAAAATTGGTCTACCCATAGATCTATCTCTCTTTTAACACAAATCTACTTGCACACAATTCAAAATGTCATAAATTCACCTGTTATAAAACACGACTCTATTGAAAAATTATTTTAATGATTTGCTCCTGGAATTTACTTTGTAATACATAAATTTCCAAGTCAGGTAACATACAGGGCAATACAGGCTGCAGGCAGGCTCTCAATCAAGCTGATTACATAATACCAGTAGGTAAATTCCCAAACCTCAAACTAGCATTGCTTAATACTTGCAGCATTAACAATAAGCACATAGTAATGCAAGCATGGCTAACACCCGTGCAACCTCACACTGTAGCTATCTCAAACATTTCAAAAACATGGGTGGAGGACATATTCTGCCCTTCTTCATTTATTCAGAATAATTACAATCATGGTTTCTGTTCTTAAACCTGTTACCATGGGCTACTCTAACACCGTGTATGAAAAAGCAGCAGTCTAGGTTAAGTTGCACATCACTATGGTGCGTTTTTGGTAGCAAAAATAGGTAACTCCTGTCAAACACAAAGCAGATTTACATAGAGAACCAGCTGTTTCAAAGTATGCCTGAGAGAGAGATTTGCTCACACATGTCAAGTGACAGTCACTTTCCTTACTAGGATAGCTTGCATATACATTATGGGAGCACATCAAGCAGTCACACTGAAAATGATTTGACCACAGCTTACATCACAAGAAATATAAAGAATTTGCATAAGCAAATTATCTGAGCAAACTCTAAGGATATGCATATTATGAAAAAAATCCAAAAAAGCAAATAGTTCTGTTGTAGGGAATGTATAAAACGAGTAAAACAACAGTAGTCTTTTACAGAGAAATTTAACTCAAAATCTGCTTTAATGTCATGTAACTGTTTGTCGCCAGGGAATGTTACTGACATAATTATCTATAAAATATCAATGGACTGGGACCTTATCCTCAAAGACAAAGGAGCATCACCGTGGTAATATCAATTGTTTATACCTCGATATATACAAAGAAGGTATACAATCTCTTGTTATACAGAAACACATGCTTCTTTTAAATCTGAAAAATCACACCCAGATTATTTATTTCTATTTTGATAGCTTTTATTTTATTTTTAATAGAACTGAAAGCTGAAAATTTATTTACAGCTGACTACTTTGTATAATGTTCCACTGCCAATTTACAAAAGCCATTCTGTTCTACCCTAACTTCAAATGACAATGTCTCTTGATAGTTTCTGGATAAGACCCCTTGATAATCCAAATTTTACCTTTCTTTTCCACAGCCTAATAACTTTTAGGGAGTGTAAACAGCAGTATCTTAATTATGCACATGCCTCTTCATAGGTTCATAGGTTCATAGGAAGGTACTAGGCTATCGGCCCTGGGGCCTATACAAGCCCAGCCAAAAAGTACTCTGGCTTTTGCCACCCAAGAAAATTAATTTCCTGTGCCAATGTCGAGCAGAGCCACAAACGTGATCCCTGGGGTGATTTCCTATTTCCCATCCAATCATCAAGATTTTTCTTGAAGAGTGCGAATGAGGAGCTTTGTTTGATATAGATAGGTAGTTTATTCCAGAGTATGGGAAGTCTTTGGGGCAGGAATCTATCCCTCTGGCATGTTCTGTTTATTGTGGTGACAAGGTTTAGGTCCCTAGAGCATGTAGCTCAGAGGGATTGGGATTTCTTTAAGTGGACCATGCCCAACAGCTCTGGGTTTAACATAGCTTTGTATGTTAGGCAGAGATCACCTCTGAGTAGGCGATATGCGACGGAGTAAAGCTGGAGTTTTTTGAGACGGTCTGCATAGAGCATCTGTTTGAGGCCGGCAATCCTCTTTGTGAGGTATTTCTGTGGCCTTTCCAGTTGTTGTAGATGTCTTGTGAGGTACATACCAAAAGGGGCATTGTACTCTATAATGGGTCTATTGAGTGATGAGTAGAGGGGAATAATGACCTCTTTTTTTCTGGATGAGAAACCTTTTGTGATGAGGTGTGCCACATAGAAAGATTTTCTAACTACTGTGGTGATGTGATTATCAGAGGAGAGACTACTGTCCACCTGTGTCCCAAGGTCTCTTATCACGCTTTTGGTGTTAAGTATACTACCGCCTATGTTGTAGTTCATGGGTACAGAGTTTTTACCAAAGGGGATGACAATGCACTTTTTGGCATTGAGCTTGAGTTCATGGCTTTGACACCAGGCATCTGTCTCAGTGAGGCCCTTTTGTAGGATATCCGCATCATTAGGAGTTTTGATTATGGTTCCTAGTTTGCAGTCATCTGCGGACACCATTAGCCAAAGACCTTCTGTGTTAGCCTGTACTTCAGAGAAGTAGATACCAAACAGGAGAGGACCCAGGACTGAACCCTGTGGTACTCCACTTGTCACTGGTCTGAAGTTGAATTTGGAGTCTGCTACTTTCACAGTGTGGGTTCTGTCAGTGAGCCAGATGGCAACCCATCTTGTGACATAGGGATTTATACCTAGTTTAGTGAGTTTATCTATAATTTCAGAGTAGGTGATGGTGTCAAAAGCCTTGGCAAGATCTAGATAGGCTGTGTGAACCACCTTACCCTTGTCTACAGCTTTGGTGACTGCTTCAAAGAAGTATCAGGTTTAGGAGACATGATCTGCATTTTACAAACCCGAACTGGGTGGGGTCCAGAGTTTGGAGATTACCAATGTCTTTGTTTATAAGTTCCATGATGATACGTTCCATGGCCTTGCAGACCAGACTCGTCAGGCTAATGGGGCGGCAGTTCCCAGGGTCCATGGTGGCTCCCCCCTTGTGGAGTGGGATAACCGTTGCTGTGCACCATTCAGCAGGCACAACGCCTGAGGTGAGGCTATGATTGAACATGGTACTTAGGTGGGGTGCCAGTTCGTTCTGTAGTTCATGTAGAACACAGCCTGGAATGTTGTCTGGTCCCATGGATGCTGTGTTCTTGGTTTTAGAGAGTGTGTTTTTTACCTGTGCAGCCATGATTACAGGAAGTTTGCATTCTTCCAGTATAGAGATGGGCTCTTTATGGGGTGAGAGGGCGGTAAAGTTAGCACTGAACCTATCTGTCAGGATGTTGGCAATATCAGTTGGGTCTGTATATTTAGTGCCATTGTGCTGTAACTCAGAGCAGATCTGAGTGTTACCATTGAAATTCTTGACATAGCTATATAATGCTTTGTGGTTGTCTTTAGAATCAGTGGTGATTTTGTTTTGGTAACTAGCTTTGGAGGATTTTATCACGGATCGCAGCTTCTTACTGAGGATGACCAGGGAGCTCCTCCACTCATGGGATTTTACTCTCTTTTGCAACAGTTTCTTCCTTTTGTTGTACAGTTTGTTTACAGCAGAGGACCACCAGATTCCCTTCCTTTTTTTGGAGAATATCATCTTGGATCTGTTTGGGATAGAATGATCCATGCACTCATGTAAGTGCTTATAAAGTGCAATTGTGTAGGATTCAGTAATCATAACTGTATTGTCTGCATGGGTGTCATGAAGTTCACCACTTCTGTGTTAAGAAGCATGAAGATGGCTTTGGAGAAAATTTTTACCATGGTTTCCTTAATGGGGGGTGGGGGCAGGATGTGGATATCTAGGGTAATTAGCTTATGGTCAGATCGGACCAATGAGGCGTTGACTTCAGGTGTGGAACACCAGTCACTCATGTTGGTAATCACTAGATCTAGGATACTGTTGCCCCTGGTGGGGGTGTGGATAAGTTGATCCAGGGTATTGGAGTTTATGAATTCCATAAAGCGTTGAGTGAAGCAGTTTGTACATGAGTGGTTTTCCCAGTTAATGGTGGGGTAGTTGAAATTGCCTATTATTAAGGTGTTTGGTTGACCCCTAATATTTTCCAGTACATAAAGAAAAGAGGAGTGGGAATCCTGGGGCATGGTGGGGGATCTGTAGCAAGCTACAATTTGGATGTCAGTTTTGCCCAGAGTTAGTTGCACTTGGATAACCTTGGCTGCATTATGCTGAGCAACTAGCCTGGAGGTGTGGATATCCTTAATGAATATGGACACACTTCTGCCTTTGGTGTTCCGGTCCAGGTTACATGGCTGAAAAGTATAGTATAAGTTATAGTCTGGTAGTGCAGGAGTGCTCTCTGGAGCCTTGAACCAGGTCTCAGTCACTACACAGATATCGATGTTCTCCATTTTAAGGAGTGCCTTGAGTGAGTGCATTTTGAGATTTAGACTTCTAGCATTGAGTAGCATCACCCTCAGTGTTTTCTTGCCTGTTCCTGTTATGGTGGTGAATTTGTCATTTGAACCTTGCCTAAAAAAGGCTCTATAGGGGTGGCAAGAACCTTAACCAGTATGTGGAATCCCAGGGGTGACAGGTGCAGGCCATCTCTGGCAAAGCATCATGGTCTGTCGATCATGTCATCCCAGGCAGACAGATACTGGATCCCTTTAGAATGGCACCAGAAGCTTAGCCAATTGTTGAAGTCAATCATTTTGTCCTTGTACTGCGGCATCATTCTGGGTGATGGCAGAATGCTACTCAGGGCTAGGGTCATACCTGCCTGGGCTACAAGATCGGAGAGCTCTTCCATGTCTCTTTTCATGTAGTCCAGGGAGGTACGTCTCAGGTCGTTCACACCAACATGGATAATGACAGTGTCATATTTGTACTTGTTGTGGAGTGACCTGAGTGCGTGGGTTATGTGGCGGATCCTTGCACCCGACAGGCAGCTGACAGTAAAAGCATGTAAAATGTGCATTCTTTGCCATAACATATAGAAATGAGAAAAATATTTTGTATTATCGGGCAATAATATTTTTTATGGTCTCCATTCATAAGAACAATCCATAGATATGATTGAGCTACACAATGGCTAGGATTCATGAATGCTTGCATATCTTGATAAGCTCATTTGTATAACGATCTGTGACAAGCAAACTTTTTGGGATTCATGAAACAGCGGTACACATTGCAGCTGACTAACAAACAAGGGTTAGGAGCTGAATATGCCAATATGTATATAAATAGATGAACTGCATGCCAAGTAAGCAAAAAAAAATAATTGCAAAGTGATTCAGAAACATATAAAATTAGTTTGGTCAGCTAGCACTCGCTTTAGCTCTGAATTCCAAGACAAGACAAAAAAAATTTGCCCGAATCTCCTTGTTTTCTGACTGTGCTTCTCAAATTTTGGAAATATAGAGTTGATTTTAGTGCATTTATTAAAACTGTATTTGCCTTAATATTGCTACAACTCAAGTGCTCTAGGTTGCATTGCATCTGAATTGTTTTAGTGTGTTTTAGCTGCTTTTCTGTATATATAGACTTTTCTGTATATGTAGACTAGCTACTTATTCTACTGTATTACTGCCTCTTAAATTGTTTTTCAGTTGTGCACTTGCCTTGCTTCATTCAAAAAGTTTTAAATCGCTATTTTTGTAGAGTTTTAATTGCATTTATTGTTTAGGGCTACACACTCAAGTGTGTTAGCCTTTCCTGTGTTTATTTACTGTATTATTGCATTGTTTAGCCTGTTTTAACAAAAAAAAAAAAAAAATAAATAAACCAAAAAAATTCTATCTTGTTTGCTTGTTTCCCATCTTTCCTATCTAGTCTAGTCCAGATCCCAGGCTTTGCTGGTTTCAGGACTTTGTTTTCTGTGTTTAGAGCTATCCAGACCTTGTTGTGGTAGAGGGAAGTCCTACTTCTTACCAGTGTGAGTGGGGAGCATTGTACTGCCTATCTAACACTAGAGGAGTGGTTTCCAGCTCTGAAATTGTAATTTTATTAGCCATTTTAGGCTGATTTCTATCCCTTTCAACTTTCTGGCTTAAAAACGTGTATTTGTGCATTTTCTGCATCGTGCGGCACCGCAGGACTATGGTTAAATTATTCCAGGTGCCAGAACGTCTGCTCTTCAAATTTTCCCTTAGAACTAGCTGGTGTCTCAGTAGTAGCAGTAAAATCTGAACCCCTGCGACTAGCATTTCCTCTAAAACCTGCTGAAAAGCACTGGGAAGCTTTAAACTGATACAAGCACTCAACTCTCCTTGTTAATGAGGAGAAATTAATTGTAGGCACTAAACAGTCTATAATTGCAAAGTAGCTTGCAAAGGTAAGGGAAAACAGCTCTTGTACTTTACAAAAAAAAACATCTAAACAGGCATGTCCAAGGTCAGCTTCTGGTGATTTCTCCTGTCCACCTGGTGAATCTGGGCATGCTGGGGCAATGCAGCAACTGCCTCATGTACACAGACAACCCTCTCCTCCTACCACTCAACACTACAACCTGTGAGCAAAGCTCTCTCCAGCCAAGATTATGCTAGACAGTCAAGAGGAGAAGGTTAACAACTGCACTACACCTCAAGCAACACATAGACCCTCACAACCCACACCATCAACACCCACACATAGCAACACTAAACCCACATGTGCGGAGGCCCTTAACATTAACCTGCCCAAGCAACAAGGAAATCCAAAGCTGAAATGCAAACAAACACCAGTCACAACCAAAGTGACACATAGCTCACAACACCAGTGTGCCACCCAACAACAGCCCCTAAGGCAAGACAACCTACCCATCACTTTAGTCATAGGTTACTCTATAGTCAGGCACACTGATGTCCCACTCACCAGGCTGAGCAAGGAGAAAATTACAGTCAGCTGCCTGTCGGGTGCCAGGATCCACCACATAATGCATGCACTCAAGTCACTTCATAACAAGTACAAATACGACTCTGTCATTGTCCATGTTGGAGTGAATGACTTGAAACATACCTCCCTGGACTACATGAAAAGAGACATGGAAGAGCTCTTGGATTATGTGGCCCAGGCAGGTATGACCCTTGTCCTGAGTAGCATCCTGCCTTTGCCCAGAATGATACCACAGTATAAGGACAAAATGATTGACTTCAACAATTGGCTAAGCTTCTGGTGTCATTCAAAGAGGATTCAGTATCTGTCTGCCTGGGACAACATGATCGACAAACCACAACGCTTTTCCAGAGATGGTCTGCACCTGTCACCCCTGGGATTCAGGTTACTGGTTAACGCTCTTGCCACCCCTATAGTGCCTTTTTTAGGCAAGGTTCAAAGGACAAACCACCACCATAACAGATGCAAGCATGCAAAATCTGAAGGTAATGCTACTCAATGCTAGAAGTCTAAACCTCAAAATGCACTCTCTCGAGGCACTCCTAAAAATGGAGAACATCAATATCTGTGCAGTAACTGAGACCTGGTTCAAGACTCCAGAGAGCACCCCTGCAATACCAGGCTAAAACTCTTACCACACTTTTCGGCCACCAAACCAAGACCGAAACACTAAAGGCTGAGAAGTGCCCATATTCATAGGTTCATAGGTTCATACTAGGCTATCTGCCCTAGGGCATTTATAAGCCTAGCCAGAGTGTGTATGGCTTTCGCTACCCATTTTAAATTAATTTTGCTATGCCCCTTTTTTGAGTTAGTTACTGTGCTGTCCACAGAAGGATATTCACACCTTCAAGCTAGTTGCCCAACACAATGCATCTGAAATTCTCCAGGTGACACTAACACTAGGTAAGACTGCAATCCAAATTGTATCTTGCTACAGATCCCCCACCATGCCCCAAGATTCTCACTACACCTTTCTAAACATACTGGAAAATATTAAGATACAACAAAACACCCTAATACTGGGTGATTTCAACTACCCTGCCATTAACTGGGAAAACTACTCGGGGTACCAACACCTTTTCCCAATGTTTCTTGGAATTCATAAATTTCAACGCCCTGGATCAACTAATCCATTATCCCACCAAGGGCTCCAATATCCTAGACCTGGGCATGGGAGATAGATGCTCCACACTAGTGGTCACCCCCTCATTGGTCAGGTCTGACCATAAGGAAATCACCCTTGACATCCACATCCCACCCCCACCACCCAGTAACGAAGCCTCTGAAAAAACTTCTCCAAAGCCAACTTCATGCTACTTAAGTCAGAAGTGGCAATCTTCATGACACCCATGCAGGCAGGAGCTGAAAGTTCGACTGATGAATCCTAAACTAAGGCACTGTACAAGCACATCTACTCATGCATGAATTGTGCCATGCCAAATAGAACCAAGATGCTCTCCTCCAAAAAAAGGAAGCCAATCTGGTGGTCCTCTGCCGTAAACAAACTATAGAACAGAAGGAAGAAACTGTTGCAGAAAAAGAGGAAAATCCCAGGATGCAAAAAACTCCCTTACCAGCCTCAGTAAGAAGCTGAGATCCCTCATAAAATCCTCCAAAGCTAGTTACGAAAATAAAATTGCCAAAGATTCCAAAAACAACCACAAGGCATTCTATAGTTATGTCAAGAATCTAAATGGCAATGCTTAGATCTGCTCTGAGCTACAACAGAATGGCATTAAATATACTGATCGTAAGAATATTGCCAATATCCTGTTAGATCAATTTAGTGCCAACTTCACTCCCCTTTCACCCCCTAAAAGGCCCATCTCAGTACCAAAAGATTGCCAAATTCCAGTAATCATGGCCACACAGGTAGAAAACGCACTCTCCAAAGCTAAGAATGCAGCATCCATGGGAACAGATGACATCCCGGGCTGTGTACAACATGAACTACAAAATGAACTGGCACCTCAGTGTCATGTTTAATCATAGTCTCACCTCAGGCTTCATGCTCACTGAGTGGTGCAGAGCTACAGTTATCCCACTCCACAAGGGGGGATCCACCTTGGATCCCGGGAACTACCATCCCATCAGTCTGATGACCCTGATCTGCAAGGGCATTGAAACATATTATCATGGAACTTATAAACAAAGACATTGGCAACCTTCAAACAGTGGATCCCACCCAGTTTGGTTTTGTGAAGAGGCAATCTTGTCGCCTGAATCTGATTGACTTTTTCGAATCAGTCTCCAGAGCTGTGCATGAGGGTAAGGCAGTCCACACAGCCAATCTTGACCTCGCCAAGGCCTTCAGTACCATCCCCCACTCTGGAATCATAGATAAACTTACTAAGCTGGGCATAAATCCCTACGTCACTCGATGGGTTGCCATCTGGCTTAATGACAGAACCCAGACTGTAAAAGTAGCTGACTCCAAATCCAGCTCCAGACAAGTGACAAGTGGAGTACCTCAGGGTTCAGTCCTGGGACCGCTCTTGTTTGGCATCTACTTCTCTGAAGTACAGGCCAACACTAAGGGACTCTGGCTAACAAAGTTCTCAGATGACTGCAAACTGGAAGCCATTATTGAATCCCCAAATTATGTGGATATTCTACAATAGGGCCTTACAGAAACAGATGCCTGGTGCCAGAGCCATGGGCTCAAGCTTAATGCCAAGAAATGTATAGTTATCCCCTTTGGGAAAAAATATTATGTACCCATGAATTACCACATAGCTGGCAGTACACTAAACACTGAAAGTGTGATGAGACACTTAGGGACACAGGTGGACAGTGGTCTCACCTTTGATAACCACATCACCACAGCAGTCAGGAAATTCTTCTATGTGGCACACCTCATCACTAAGGGCTTTTCATCCAGAAAAAAGAAGGTCATTGCCCCACTGTACTCATCCCTCATTAGACCCATTATAGAGTGCAATGCCCCATTTGGTATGTACCTCTCAAGACATCTGCAACAGTTGGAAAGGCCACAGAAATACCACACTAAAAGAATCACAGGCCTAAAGCAGATGCCCTATGCTGACCATCTAAAACAATTCCAGCTATACTCTGTGACATATTGTCTACTCAGAGGCAATCTCTGCTTAACATACAAGGCCATGTCAAACCCTGAGCTGTTGGACATACTCCACTTAAAGAAATCCCAATCCCTCAGTGCCACATGCTTCAGGGATCTAAACCTTGTCATCACAATGAACAAAACATACTGGAGGGATAGGTTCCTGACCCAGAGACTCCCTATACTCTGAAACAGACTGCCCATACATGTCAAGCAGAGCACCTCCTTGGCCCTCTTCAAAAGGAACCTTGACGATTGGATGGGAGATAGGAAATTTACCCCGGGGATCACTTCAGCCGCCCTGCTAGACAGAGGTCCAGGGAAGTAAATATTGTGGGAATAAATATCCAGGGAATTGTTTGGCTAGGCTTGTATAGGCCCTAGAGTCGATAGCCTAGTACCAATTTATGAACCTATGAACCTATGAATATAGCCACAGGGGAAACATTGAAATATGTTAGGGGTTGCCGCAGCTATTATAAATTTGTATGTGCAACAACCTCTAATATAAAGTTCTGTTGTTGCTACAACATGTTTGAGCTTCCATTAACTACACAAAATAGATATAGTAGATTGATACAAGGTGGAAAAACAAATAGCGAACATCTGTCATCCACACCTGTGGTGCCACATCATACCTCTCAACCTGGAAACATCAAAAATCTGAACAAAGGCCCATGAAAAGTATGTACAACTGGCCAAAAATCAGGATGCTGATTAACATAATATTTGCATACATAAACATGTAACCCCACTCACTCCAGTGGGATTGTGGGATACCAACATGAAGATTAAAGTTACTAAATAATAAATAAATGGCAGACATTTGAATTTCAGACTTCATATCCCTCAGAAAAATGCATAATAAAGCAAACCTGTTATTCTAGCAATTATTTCAGTTTACAGGAGCAATATTTAAAATATGTCCCTATTTCTGGGCCTTTGCACACCATTATTTTTGGTTTTGTCAAAATTTCTTGTTTGGGTGTAATAGACATAGGTGTTGGGGTGCACAACAAGTTAGGGAAAGTCCTGCAAAACTGCAAATCAGCCAAGACCCTCCATCATTTATGTATTACAAGGGACGCAACAAAAACATTAGGCAAAATCAGGAACAGTTAAGTGGTGTGTTTTACACACACACACACACACACACACACACACACACACACACACACACACACACACACACACACACACACACACACACACACACTCACACACACACACACACACACACACACACACACACACACACACACACACAGTCACACCCTCCCTCATATCGCCCCACATAACTCAGCATATGCAGGATTCGATGCAGTCACCCTCACTGATAATAGCCCACAAGATCCATTGGTAACTTTATAATTGCATCCCAAAGGTCAAAGAAAGTGTATAACTACTATCCACAGTGCGCAAACAGCTCCCGCAGTAAAGAAAAAAAAATCATAGCTTAATCTACTAGTTGTTATACTGAACAGGTTGATGGTTCACTTTCCCCTTAATTGACTGTATCCACAAAGACAAAGAATTAGGACATTAAAATGACAAGCTTACCCTGAAGAACATACAAACAAAAGTACAGGAGCCAAAACACAAACTATAAACCAACAAAAAGGCAAGAACACCAGAGAATTCTTGAAACTGTGGAAACTTACTTGTTTATTTTAGAGCGTAGTTCTATTAAAATCACAAAAATATAGAACACTTGACACCACGAGTAACATAAATAGAAAAATCCATAGAAGTCCTTAACAGTCCAAGGATGACACAGCCAAGCAAAGTGTATTAAAATGCAATATTTAAAGCAAATTTGAAAAGCAGCAAAATAATCCACAGATAAGTGCTTTGCCACTTTCATCTTCATATTCAAAAACTTTTTCAGATCTGAAGATTTTAACGGAACTATGCTATGAAATAAACAAGCAAGTTTCCACAGTTTCAAGACTTGTCCATCTTTTTGTTGGTTTAAAGCTTACCCTTAAATCTGAGTTCGAGGTTGGGAACCCCCATACTGATATCTTTCAATACGACATCCAGCCACGGCAGCGTCAGGCAGAACCAGATTATCCCTCTTGCCTCTTGGTCAGAAAAATCACCCCAGGGGTACACACCATACCCCTGTCTCATGCCTGATCTACTGACAATGCATGAGATCCCTTGCCACCGGCCCTGCATATGCAGTGCCTGAGGCTTGCAGTTACAGTCTGGACCCCCACCCACTAAATTAGTGTTCAGAAACAAAGACAGGTTTTTCTTCCAGTTAGCAGAACATACAAAAATATATTTTATTACTAGATAAAGATTACCTGATGCATATTTTCTGCACAAGTTCCCTTCCTCATACATGTCATCACTGCTTCTAGTTAACTCATGGCTTATATCTTCACCAACTAAAAACATCACCCTATTCCATGTGTGCAAAGTTTACCTTAGGCTTCAGCTACAAGATGCTGCGGTGCACCTGTCCAGTGTCCAGTAGATTGTCCTCAGCCTGCAACTCATTACAAGTTAACTTTTTCTTGATGCTCTCATTTCCCATTCAGAGTTTATTTTTCACAACTAATCCACAGCTGGTGTGAAAGGTGAGACTTCCCCAGTCCCCACAAGTCAACATCTATTAACAACTGAAGTTGTTCTTTTATTTTTTTTAAATTCTCCTGCTTCTCCAGGACACTGCCTCACAAAGCTGATGTCATCATCACACACGCCCCTGTACCCTGGCGATGCATGGTGATGTCAGCCATGCATTTAAAGTTGTATTAATGTATATATGTGTATATATATATAAATATATATATATATATATATATATATATTAAAAAAAATTAAAAAAAAGTAGAAATTAAAGGGGCCACTTGGGAATTTTTGGCACCCCATTATTTTGCCCTCAAACCAGTAAATACTAAGGAATTCGGTACGGTTGAGAGGTATGCTCCACAGGAATTGTGGAGAACCCATCCCAGTAGAAACTAAGGTATGTGTACCATTATGTATATTAGCTATAGGGACATTTCAGCGACATACAGGGGAAACACTGGGGGATTCACAGGCCTCTGTCTCAAGAATACCTCAACAGTTTCTTAAATACAATGGTGTAACATGTGGGAGAGTATATCTGGTTTCCATGTACTCCAGAGGAAAGTGCTAACATCACACACATTTCTATGCCATAGCACATTTTACTAAGTTACTGGGCATCATAGACTACACCCATAATGAAATAAAATCTTTGCCTGCTGCTAAACTGGCAAGGAGGTACATAAACAAAAAAGGCTATCACTCCATCAGCTGTCAGGTGGTCTGTTATGCACATGGTCTCATCTATAATGTGCATTTGCAGGCCACACTGGCAGTTTCCATGACTTCCATATATGACACACCTCTGACCTGAACCTAAAGTTTTCAACAGACTGCCTCCCACAAGAACATCTAGTAAAGGATGTAAGATTTGCACTGGGACCTTTTGTCATGGCTCCCATGAGAAACTCACACAACCACACTGAACAAGGTTACAACAATTCACTTGCAGACACTATAAATAACATAGAACATATACTTGGACTGCTCAAGACATTATTACAATGTCTAGATACATATGAAGGTGCCCCATTATGCTGCCACCCCTGCCAAAATACTATCTGTGCCATGCTATATAACATCATACTCAGAAAACAATTGCAGCAGGGTTCCCAAGGTAGGGACAACAGCACCTCAGGCAGAGCTAGCAGGCACAGATGATGGGTACAACAAGGAAACTGCAACTGGGGATGATCATGGCTGACTGAGGTACACACAATATGCAATGGCACTGGTTAACAGAAAGCAAATAACAAACTCACTCATCAACTAAATAAAAAAGAAAATGAGCTAAGCGCATACAAACAGTTGCATGAAAACTTGCTAACTTTTATTTACCCACAACTGGCTGGTTGCTATGAGCATAGGCAGCCCTAATCTGCATTGTCAGCAATAGTCACAAAGGTGAGTAATGAACCTGTATTGAACAGATAATGAATACTTATGTATGATTATCTACTGTACTTTAATAAATTGAAATGATTTTTCAACTATACAAGAATATCATAAGTAATATATATGACTGATCTATGCAATATATATATATATATATATATATATATATATATATAGATATATATATATATATATATATATATATATATATATACATACCAAATCAACTATGAAGATATTAAATGGAACGTATTATTTTTTTCTGCATATGTATTATGTCTCCAAACTGTGCATCTAGCCTGCATGTCAATCAAACCCACAAGGGATATGACAATATCATCATCTGCACAGGTAGATGATCGAGCATAGTTATAGAACATTATCACAATAAATTAGGGAGTGCAGTCCGATACAAAAAAAGTTATTGCCCAAAAACATGCTTAGCCTGCTCACTGTTGTGTATCAGATATAAGCCCAAGTTAGAAACCCCGGCAGGGATCAGAGCAATCTTAGCATCATCTGCACAAGGAACTGAGCAAGTACTACTGCATAAGTAATATTACTGAAATAGAGCTATTACTACTACTGCTACTGCTACTACTACTAATGATAATGCTATTACTACTACTGCTACTATTACTTGCTACTACTACAGTTGCTACTAGTAATAATACTATTACTATTACTTCTACTACTACTGGCACTACTACTACAGGTACTACTACTAGTAATACGATTATTAGTAACGCTGCTACTGCTATTACTAGTAATAATAATAATGATATTACTATTACCACTGCTACTATTACTAATAATAATAATACTATTACTACTATTTCTATTACTATGTCTTCTTCTATTACTAACACTGCTACTGCTGCTACTAATAGTAATAATGTTGTTACAACTACTTCTACTACTACTGCTACTGCTACAACTATTACTACTTTTCAGGTCAGTACCCTCTCTCCCATTCTTCAAAACCATTCTCTTAATTTTAAATCATTGTCATATAACTTGTATCTACCGTCAACCAAAGTTTTCATATTATGTCTAATTTGGTAAAATTATTTAAACTGTAATCATTTTTGCATTACTTTTAAAGATTGTACAATTATTGTTCTTAAAATGCTTTATAATACTTTGGAGCTTTTCTCCCTAGGTCTCCACTGAAAATGGACTCCTACCCAGCTGGACTTTCCCAGTAACCAAATATCAATAAATAAATTAATAAAATAAGGTACTATTTGCTAAAAACAGAGAAAAGACCACACTAGAAGCAGAAAAATCTTAGTTAGTGCTTTCATTTACTAAAAATATGCAAACTTCTTCAGACAATATAAATATGACAAATACATGTTTAAATACAATAAAAGTAGTGGTGTCATTAATGACTTAAACATGTATTTGTCATTTTTGTATTGTCAGAAGAAGTTTACATATATTTAAATTTATTTGGTTTATTCATCCAGTTTTCTGTGTTTTAAGGTACTACTGCTACTGCTACTACTATTAGTACAACTGCTGCTACTACTAATATTACTGCCATTAGTACTACTACTAATAATAATATTACTACTACTGCTACTACTACTAATATTACTGCTTTTAGTACTATTACTGCTACTACTATTACTAGTACTAATAATAATATTACTGCTACTAGTACTACTGTTTCTATTACTACTGCTACTACTATTACTAGTGTTATAACTCCGATTAGTACTACTACTCCTACTGCTACTACTAATACTACTACCGCTTCTACTTATGTTATTATTATTACTACTATTACTACTACTACTACAAGTATGAGCACTATAACTAATAACACTATTGAACATAAGCAGACTCAAACAAACTGAAAATCATTACATAGCCTGATGAAGAGTCATGTGACTAAGCAGGCATTAGCTGACCACTCCGTGCATCAAACATAGGCACTTTCAAGTCACAGAACTGTGCAAAGGGCATGGCACAGTCATCATCACTTGCACATGGTGGGGGGGGGGGTTACAGGAGTCTAAGCCTGACAAAAAAGAAGTGTCTGTGTGCATGTAAGGAAAGACGGTCAAAGCAAGTATGTAGTGTCAGGGCCAGTAGGCCAGTATCTCCAGGTATAAAGCAGTCCGATTTGAAGAATGTTTTGTGTGTGTGTGTGTGTGTGTGTGTGTGTGTGTGTGTGTGTGTGTGTGTGTGTGTGTGTGTGTGTGTGTGTGTGTGTGATTGTGTGGTGTCATGGTGAATGTGAAGTGTAGGGTGTATGTGCGAAGGGATTGCAGGAACACAGCCTAGCATCCTGGACAGGTGTGAACTTTCATGGTAAAGGATCCAGTCGATTGTTGATGCCCTCAGCCATGTGAACAAGGTCTGCTAGGAGCTGCACTGCTAGTTTCATGACCCTGGCTAGAAGTCAGGGTGTTTCCTAAATGTGAATGATGTCTGCTGGATGAGCTCATTATCACAACTAAGTCTATGACGATGACAACATGGTCAACAATGTCTAGGCGTGGATACCTCCACCACTGATGGATCAGTGGTAGCAGTATTACTTCTCCAGCGGGATTTTGCATGGCCACAGCCACGTTAGCTAACATCTGATGATGTACCAGCTATTCACCCATGTGTGTGCTGACCCTCCCCCAGCAGAAGTTCCATAACAGATATTACTCAGTCCAGTGTGTCATTCGTCTGGTCCAAGGAGTAACACGCACATGGTTCTGGCAGTCTCATATGTCAGAATGCATGACATGCAGCATTCTGACTATGTCTTCCGAGGTCCTGGTGGAACTTGCCTGTACTTCAACGACAGCCCTGCATATACATTGTGTAGCACCTTCTTACACAATGACATCAGAGGATGGGCGGTAAACATACCTCCTCTGATCACTTCTACAAATATCCCTATGGGGTACTTCATGCTTACAAAAGTTAGAAAGAGATTCTGACAGGCCTGCAACAAGGGTATTCCTACTATCCTGATCAGCCATCTCCCCATCAACATGTCCACTGTCTGATAGCTCTGTGTCATGGATATGTGTAGGCAGAATAACTGGGTCCAGACTGTGAGATGGGGATATGAGAGCTACACTCTCCACTTACTGATCATAAAATATCAGGCTGTAGAAGCTCCACAGTACTGGTGTCAGCCTCACCTAGGAATACACCAAGAAAAGAGAAAAACTGAAGAAATACAAGTAGATGACTAACTATCTGAATAAAGCAAAGACAAATGTTTTACAGTAATGCATGTGTATCTGTGTACACACATTTTATATATATATATATATATATATATATATATATATATATATATATATATATATACATGTGTGTGTGTGTGTGTGTGTGTGTGTGTGTGTGTCTGTGTGTGTGTGAGTGTGTGTGTATGTATAGGACCTAAACCTTGTCACCATAATAAACAGGACATGCTGGAGGGATAGATTCCTGTCCCAGAGACTTCCTATACTCTGGAACAAGCTACCCATCTATGTCAAGCAAAGTTTCTCATTAGCACTCTTCAAGAAAAATCTTGATGAGTGGATGTGAAATAGGAAATACACCCCGGGGATCACTTCTGTAGCTCTGCTCACCAAGGGGACAGGAAATTAACTTTCTTCGGTGGCGTAAGCCAGGGAACCTTGCTGGCTTGTCTTACTTAGGCCCTTGGGCCGAAAGCCTAGTACCTACCTATGAACTTATATATATATATATATATATATATATATATATATATATATATATATATATATATATATATAGATATATATATATATATATATATATATATATATACACACACACATATATATATATATATATACATATATATGTTATATATATATATATATATATATATATATATATATATATATATATATATATATATATATATATATATATATATATATATATATATATATATATATATATACACACATATATATATGTGTGTGTGTGTATAGGAATTAACACTACACCAAAATGCGTGACATCAAGATGAGAACATCAACACAGCAAAACAGCAAACCGTCAAAAACCCGAGTCGTGGAACAAAACACATACATTTAATCTAGCACTTCTTCCCATCTCTAAGTAAAAACTCAACAGAAAGAACCTGTCCCTTTAAACTACACTTCCATGCATGTGAACGTCCATGCCATACATGCCACATTTCAACTAAGAAAACTTTTGTGTCCAACCCCTACTGCCATGTTTCTCACCTAAAGTGGGCATTGAAGTCATCACACCCACATTTCATTTGATTCCATTTCTCTGCTTCCTGTGATGCAATTGCAGTTGGTCAGCTTGTCCATCGTTGTGCACATGCGGGTACACACAAGATCTGAATTGGGAGGTAGTTTCCTGCCATTTTTCCTAATATACTTGAGAAGAAATCGGGAGTAATGGTGAGGGTGATGTTCAGTTTAGAGCACAAAGATGGTGCCAGGAGGAATCCCAAGTTTTTTGCGAGATTCCTTGTTGCACATTATAGCTAACAGCTAATGCAGAATAGCTATATTGGGACACATTACAAGATGGAAGCTTTAAATAGCTTGACCAAGGCTGTCACCAGTGTAACTGGCATCCCATGCACTGGTGAACAATTCCATCACCATTGCAGTGTCTAGAAAAGGTATAATTAAGACCTCATTAGTGAATGGGGGGAATATTTTAAGACCCACTACACACCTGAGCTGAGTAAGTATAGTGACCCATTACCAGGCAAAACAATAATAAGACTTGCCAACACAAAAAGGTGCTCATTATCATTTCTGTTTTGTTTAGCTTTTACAGAGATAGAAGAAATAGGGAGGCACATCAGGAGAGACTACAATGCCTCAGGTAGGCATGGGGCAAGTATGGCTCAGGTATGACTGATAACCATTTCATAACTGAACTGATTTTGAAATAATTTTATTGATTCTATGGACATCAGTCTACAATTGCTTGACACAGTCAAACCTGAGTATGTATACTGTATATATGCAAAATGTACATACCTGCTCAAATAATTCTTGCAACATTGCATTAGCCAATGTTTCACTCAATGTAGATGTGTGTGGGTTCAAATCCAGGCAGCAATTAATCTATATACTTAAAAGTTTATTATTCTGCAGTCAATAACTTATCATAACATTGTACTTATTCACAGACATTTTATGAGTTATAATGTATAAAGCAATAGACAATAAATTTGTATAAGGTGTATAACATTGATGAGATTTATGTGTATTTTAATACACATGTTTGGCTTTGTATTTATATGTGGATGTTACAGATATAAATATTTCTGTCACAATATGTATTCTCTGGTATATATTACAATTGCATGACATTTAAGATACTTTCCTATGTTGTCAGCGTCCACCCCCCTCTGTTTTTTTTTCCTTCTCTAGTGACACTTGGACTGTAATTCCTACTGCAAAATGAATGACCACCAGCACACAGAGCTATTCCGGCCATTGGGTCTTGGACTGACATTCCTCCACAGGCAGCAGAGGCACTCAGCATTTGTGGGTCATAACCTGGCAACACCACCCCCACAATCCCTGCATTACCTGCATTATGTGCAGCACCTGAGTCAAGTAGCTCTACTGGGGCTGGTGTACTGGCACTCACCAGGGGGAGAGCCAGTGAAGGTGGCAACTATGTTACCCACAAAGAGCTGACAGGGCTGGTGGAGGAGATAATGCAAAGGGGTATTGGTGCCAGTGTTTGAAGAATTAAATGAATACTGCATTGAACAGCCAAATCCATGCCTTTCCTGACACTGCCCAAAGTGTCTGGGACAGGATGCAATGATGAGAGTTCAGAGGGTGAGGACTAGATTCTCACTATACACATGGTGGATGAGGATTCTTTTCTTAAGTCCCATACCTATCCCCAATCATTGTATCTCCAACCTTTTGTGTCTGTCACTACCCCTGTCTTTCTTGTATGTCATGTATGTCTGTACATGTTACCTAACATACCTTATCTACCCCTCCTTTTGCTAAATACCTTCTCGAATCTTTCTTGATCTCAAAAAGATAATGAAAAGAGTACCTGTGCCACAAAAAAAAATACCCCACACATAGCTCTCCACTTTGCATATGTGTATGTATGACATACTTGATTTGTTCAAATTGGCCACGCAACATTATTAAGTAGTTGTCACACATCCTTGACATTGTGACCATCTAAATTCCTCAAATTATTTACAGAACTACACTGTTAGCTTGGGAAGAAGGGTATACCTATGGTACTTCATCCTCATCATCCTGTACGTTTCTCTGTATTACCTCCAGTATCTTACCCTCTGATTGACCCCCATTTTTACCACTGTTCTATCAACCCGTTTCATGACTTTAATCTGGATAAAAAATATATTCACATACCAAACTCATGGCCAGAAATTACATATAAACCAAACTCACTATTTCTGTCCTCAACATTTGCAAAATGCCTGGTGCCACTCAGCAATGTGAAGTAACTGTAAATGACAGTTTACATCCTGTGGCAAAAACTGAAGATTTTACATTCAGACACATCAAGACAGTGATTCTTGTAATACTGTGCTTTGTGCCACTGTATGACACAATGCAGTTGTTGTCCCACTGTATGACACAATGCAGTCTTTGTCTCACTGTATGATACAATGCAGTCTTTGTCCCACTGTATGACACAATGCAGTCTTTGTCTCACTGTATGACACAATGCAGTCTTTGTCTCACTGTATGACACAATGGAGTCTCTGTCTCACTATATGACAGAATGCAGTCTTTGTCTCACTGTATGACAGAATGCAGTCTTTGTCTCACTGTATGACAGAATGCAGTCTTTGTCCCACTGTATGACAGAATGCAGTCTTTGTCTCACTGTATGACACAATGCAGTATTATAATGCTATGAGGAAACAATTATTCTTATATGTATAACAGGCTCCAGTGTTTAATGTACACCATATGGGATTTTTAATTTTCATGACTTTTATGAGGTTTAATGCACAAATAGTCATTTGCTTCATAATTATTTTGTCCCTTAAAATGTGTGAGTTTTACTACCTGAAATGTGACTTTTGTTTGGTGTGCTCAGATAATGCTCAGGTCTAGAAAAAGCTAATACAGGTTAGCAGCTGTTTGAATCCAGCAGTCTGTCAAATGTTTGTTGTGGTTTTGTTTTTTATAACATTTTCCCTCATGAACTACCACCAGCATTTTGCTTATTTCTTTATTTTAGTCTAAATCAGTATCCCATCGCTGCTCATAGCTTTCCACCTCTAAGTTCAAGACATCTGGACAATGCTACAAGTAATGGGGGATAGAGGCTCAAAAAAGGGGGTCAAATTATAGCTATTTCTGTTATAAACATAGAAATTCGCTACTATAACAGGTTTAGCATTAGCATGAAGGATATGAAGTCTGACAAATAGATGTTTATTATAATGCAGTGACTTCATTCCTCAATGATTTGATAGAAAACCACAGATTTTATGAAGAACACAACAAAATTATGACTTAAACATGTGGACAATGTGCAAATATCTGATGAGTGGCAAGCTATGCTCCTGCTTTATAAATATTATGGACACTTTACTATAATGATCATGACTCATGATGTAATGATGACACACAAAACATTAACATAATATACACATGGTCTGAAATGGCTCAAACACTGAAATACGTATATACCTGTACTCCTTATTTGCACGATGCTTGGCATGGAGCACCACAGACTACTGGTTATTTCCCATTCTAAGTGCAAATACTCAAAAAATGATTACACATGTGCTAATATTTTGCCATCAGTCATGCAAATGAGTTTGCCAGCAGTGTTCTTCAGTAAGCGATTCAGATATAAAAAAAGTAATATCAGTGGCTTGTATTCCTTGTGTATGGTTTATTGGCTTATTGTATTAAAGATATGCAAAGTTCACTATGATGCTGTCTACATACTACATTATGTAAATGATTTTTGTACCGGATCACATCATCACCTGTGTTCCAGTGAAATGTTACCATTGGACACATACTTCCTAAATAGTCTTAATGAGTGCAGTGTTTTTACTTTCAGGCATCTCATCTGTCTGATAATAATATGATGCACACATTTAATATACTTTTTTATCTCTGATTTAGAACAAAACCTGAAAAACATAATGGCTACATTAATATATTTCAGTTTGCTCCTGTCAGATACATATCTTGCCTCCAACAAGTTATGCCATCTTATTCAACAGTGATTATATAATAACTCTATGCTTTCATGTGCTGCATGCTTTTTCATCCCTATCTCAACAACACATGAATATTCTTTGTATAAGTCTAATGTTTGCGTTTAAGGATTGTAAAAGAAACAATGATCACAATAATTTATGTTGACACTTATATTCACCACCCCAAAACTACCCATGTCAATGACCGCTTTGTATGAATCATATCATTTTCCTTTGCTTTTATACACAGCTTGACCCCCAAAAGAAGGTAGAGACTTTTTGTACACATTTCTGATGTATGATTTTGAAGAAAGCAAAAGGCATAGTGGCCACAGTAATGAATTTCAGCTTGCTGTTCATAGATGCATACACTGCCCTTATTATAGCCAGATCATATAATGTGTTTTCACACACTCTCTGCCTCCATATTTCTGCCAAAAGATAACTTGGAAAGACATATAATAAAAATGTTGGTTATACATCACAATTAATGTTCCTAGAAGTCACACAGTCACCCCTACTCAAAATTGCAGAACAGAGTATGTAGAAAAAAAGATCGCAATGCAAGTCGCATCCTTTTACACACATACTGAAAACGTCTACACACATTTGCATGGAAGAAATGGTTTAAAATACCCTTAAGGCATCCCACCTACAGTGACTGCTAAACATCAGCAATATGTGTATCTATGTTTATATGTATAGTCAAAAACATCAAAGACATGCATATTTCATAGATGCATATGTGTGTCTAAAACATGTATCTATGAAACATAAGGCAGAAACAACACTGCAGTACCAACGAACTAATGTATGCAGCCTGTTAAAGCATAATAATGTCATGTAAAAAACTGCAGTGTTGATACACAATATCTCTATAGCATGCAAGTGCTGCCAGGTAGTAAGTACTCTACAAAAGACAAAACTCCATTGTCTTGTACATATAGATCGTGTAAGCCTACAATCAAGAATATATCTGCAGATATTATTACTGTACATAATGTGCTGTCAGTCATATGCATACAGACAACATGATTATTCTTTCCCAAAAATGACAGTGCCTCATTGACATGGAAAAGGCTGTAAACTGTAATGCCGGTTATATACACTCCTGTTTCAGAGCTATGTGATAGATGACAATGATATATCTCGATAATATATGCAAGTATTGCATTTACTGATCAAAAAGTTGTCTACGTGTCTCCATTCAAGATGCAAAAGGTTATTCTTAAATGGTATATATATTATTTGCATGCTTTTGATTCATTATGGTACAAATTTCTTAAAGCATTCCTATAATAAACAAAGTACTGAATAACCAGCATGCAAAACTGTCAGCATTGTTCTGTACATGCAAGATACACATGATCACCTGAATGCAATGAATTGTGCTACATTTGGGATATCTGTGCTATGCATATGTATTCTTTCTGTACTATAGCTAATATTATGTGTAGGCTGATGTGGCTATGTCTAATACGGTATATTTTTCATTGCTGTTAGGCACACACAAGTTTTAGCAATATTTGTTATACTACCAGTTCATATTCTGTGTCCACTGTTTCCTTTGCTATTATAATCAAGATGAAATGGTCATATATATATATGTATATATATATATATATATATATATATATATATATATATATATATATATATATATATAGGTTCCATACATAAAACTTTGAGTATGAAAATATAACAAATTAACCATAATTCCTACATATATAACATTAGATGGCGCAGTGGTGCAGTGGTAGCATTGTTGCCTCACAACAAGGGGTTCTTTAGTTCGATTCTCGACTGCGGTGCCTTCTGTGTGGAGTCTGCATATCCTCCTTGTGTTTGTGTGGGTTTCCACCCATGTTACAAAGACGTGTCTAGAGCATTTCTCCCTGAGCCTCTGCTGAAAATTGGCTTTGTTCTAAGCAGGAGCGGCCTTAGGTTAATTGGCGCCTTAGGCAAAAGTGCTCCACAGTGCCCACCCACACCACCTGGTGCCCCCATCCTGGTCTACTTACACCAAATAAATACCAGAAAACCACGCCTGCTTGAGTGGCACCCTAGATGGCCACCTAGTTGGCCTATGCCTAAGGCCGGCTATGGTTCTAAGTCAGAATTTCCTGGTTAACAAATGTTAAAATAAATAAATCTGAAACATCTACTGCTATATCCACAGACTCATAGGTTAGTACTAGGCGAATTGTCCTTGTGGATCATTTTTAGCCTAGCCAGTTACCCAATGTGAGAATCAAACCTTGCACCTTTTGTTTGTAAGGTAAACGCATTAACCATTATGCCAACCTCCCACCTGCTGCAGTTGATTTTCACAGGCAGTAACAAATCTTCCTTTTACTTTTTCCTTGTTCTGTTTGCACTGACAGTCAAACACATTGTAAGCATATTTTTACTGGTGTGCTTACTGAACTCATGTAAAGCATTTTTGGGAATGCTACTTAAGCATGGTTATATCACAACAATATGAGAACATACATTAACTCTACTTAACTAGGCTTTGTAATGAAAGTTAGACCACCCCTTAACATCTTCTTTGTGCAACATGGGTGGGCATTATCAGGGAAATAACAGACCATGCTTGGGTGTTCTGAGGCTTAAAGTTCAGGCATTTCAGTAGTGGGCTATCTGTGAAACTGTTCTTTATTTTTTTGTTAGTATACACTTATAATTTTGATGTATAATAGTTCCTCTGCCTAATGTTTCAAACTTGTAGACTAAGTAGTTACTGCTGAAGGAAGTATTCCACATCTAAAATGTAAGTTGTGTAATTATTTAATATTCACAGGCACACATACACACATGCATTCATATGCACAGATGCATAGGCATAGGCCAACAGACCCATGCACCTACAGTCAGAAACACAGAGACATGCAGTGCACACAGACACACACATGCAGAGGCACAGACAGACAGACAAAGGCACAAACTGATATACACACAGCAATTGCAGCTACTTTCTTGCTTGAGTACATTTAAGATATCTAACTACCATTAAATGAATACAAAAAATCAGAGCCTTCTATCCTTCCACTAAAATAAAAACTGGTGTAAACATTCAACTCTACAGGAAAAGGGTAACAGCAGTCTGGGCTGGCCTTAGTTGAAATTGTGCCCTAGGCAAATGAGCTGTATGGTTGCCCCACTGCTATCCAATGCTCACCCCCAAGTTCATATCCCACCAATTCTGCCCTCCCCTGTCTTCTTCCATCCTAGCTTCCCCAGATCATTCAGATTAAATTTTTCTTCCTTTTATCTCATTTTTGTCTTACTCTTCTGCATTTTTCTACCTTCTTTCAATGCATCCTAACTGGGCAAGACTGTACTGTAATAAATGTACAGGAAAGTATAAAAAACTTCATTCAGCAGAATCAAAGATCTGTAAACTTGTTCACCTAGGAGACCAAACAAGACACCATTGGGATGTACTTCATGCAGTGCACTGGCTCCCAATACTGGGTAGAGCCACTCACCTTCTGGGAACACTAATCTTCAAAATTATAAAAACAGGGTACTGCCATCCCCTCAAAAGGAAATTACAACTGAAAGAACTAAACTATATATCTTTTGGGATAGTTAAGAAAATGTGTTTACCCTTTCAAGACCCAAATTCAAACTAGCCATAGGTGAGAAATCCTTCATAAGAGCAGGGCCTGCACTGTGGAGCTATGTATCAAATGATATTAAGTGCATGGATACAGTAGAAGCATTAAGAAAAAGCTTTAAAATCCTACCTATTGGAGGAACCCAAATGATTATGCTTTCATGATACTGGTTAAGGAAGAGAACTTCATTAAAATAGCTATATTAATAACTGTGTATAAAACTGCATACATTTCTTCCTATGTATAGATTTTCCTAACTTGTTTACTGTGTTATACTAGCACAATAACAATGTTTATTTATTTAGTTAGTTTTCTCTTGAATTGATATGTAATTTGTTTTGTATTGTATTGTATCATACCTACCATAAATTTTGAAACACTGTACAAGGCATGGCTAAACAAGAGTGTATATTACTACCTCGGAACTTCAGTTTCACAAATACCAAAACATCAAAACATAAACAGCGAAATACGAAAAGTATGAACGGCCACTTCTGCAAATTTTTTCACATGGAAAAAATTCTCTTGGGTGACCAAAAGCAAAACAGACTTTCAAATCCTAATCAAGTGGAGAGCTTTGGCATCCCACACTTCCACCTAACTAAATACACCAAGTCCAAGATCACTCTACAGTGGAGAAAAGGGCAAATTCCCCTATAATGGATAAGCAAATTTTTTCCCTGTGAAAAAATTCACGTAAGTGGCTGTTCATATTTTTCATATTTCCCTGTTTACGTGGCGACATTTTGGTATTCGCAAAACTGAAGTTTCGAGTTAGTAATATAGACCCGCTAAAAAAAGGGTCACTTGAGCAGTCCACCTACCCAGTCAACAAATTGAAATAAATAAACAAAAGATTGACTCAATCTAGGGATCTTGGAGCTGCCAGCCCCCTCTTCTTCCAAGGTATAGGGTCAAATAAACTCATGTTTATTTTACAGTGTTTTGAAACTACATTTCCATTCAATAATGACCCGAACAAAAAAACATGATTAAGGAAATAAATTCAGGCTTACTCTTTGATTTCATTTTTCTCAGAATTTTTTCAATACACTATAACTGACCAAGCTTGCACAGTACTAACTGTAGAGAAAATAATGGAATTAAGCTAGTGGCCTGTGGGCCACTGGGCCTCCGTATGCCAGTGAGTTATAGAAGATATAAGGTACATTTCAGAGCAGCAGCAGCTGTCCTTTGATTACCACATATACACTGTTGCAAGAAAGTCCTTTTTCATTACACAGTTTATATCTAAATGTATTGCATCCCAAGCCAGGGATATAATCATTCCACTGTACTTGGCACTCATTAGGCTGATTGTTGAGTAAAAGGCCACTTTTGGTACGTATCTGACCAAAGACTTGTCAAAACTAGACTAAGCGCAACATTTTCTCACTAAAAGAATCAAGGGCCTAAATTGTAAAAACTGCAGGCCATCTCAAAGCTGTGTCACTCTTCTCAGTATCAAACAGGGTACCAAGAGGCGACCTCTGCCTTGCATATAGAGCTTCAACAAACCCAATTCTGCCAGACCTATTGCACATTTGCAATTGTGGTAGTGTCATAAACATCCACTCAAAGGATCTCAATTTCTTTTGCAAAATAAATAGTACATGCTTGTTAATGGGAGTGGTAAGCACTAGGTAGCCTATCTACCACAACAGGAGTGGTTTCTGACCCAGAAATTGTAGTTTATTGGCCGTTTGGGCAGTTATTCCATCTCTCTCAACATTCTGGTTTAAAAGCCCTCATTTGCACTAGTTTCCCACCTTTCCTTTAACTAGTTAGTCCAGATACAGACTTGCTGTATCCAGGACTGTTCTTAAGCTTCTGAGCAGTGCCAAAGTCAGCTCTTCAATTTTTCCCTTAGATCTACTAGTTCTCTCCTCTCCTGCACTTTTACTAGCTTATTAGTCTAGCACTTTACCAGACTTCTTGTAGCAATTATTGTAGCATAGAAAAGTGCTACCAGCACTAAATGTTCTACAAGGAAAGAGATTCAGTACTTATTATAAATGCCCACCCCTCCAGGCATGTCTAAAGGTCAGTTCCTTGTGCTTTCTCCTATTAACCTGGTGAACATGGGCATCGTGAGGCAATGTAGCAACTGCCTCATGTACACTAACAACACTCTCATCTTACCTTTCAAAACTCAGACTTGAGAGAAATGCACTATATATCCAAATTGGAAGGACACACTCTTCAGCCAAGACCAGAATAGCTGGTCAAGAGGAGAAGGTCAAGACTTGCACCCCACCACATGGAACACATAGCCTTCCAGAACACACACCAGCACTCCCTTCACATAAAATCACAAACCACACACACACCTTCGCAGAGGCTCTCAATAAAAATCTATCCAAACAGCAGAGACCTCCAAGGCAGAAATGCACTCGACCACCATAACGCAACACTAATCACGAGACACATAACTCTCCTAAAATGTTCCACTCAACCAAAGCCCCTAAGGCAAAACATCATGTCCAACACACTAGTCATAGGTGGCTTGATAGTGAGGCACACTGATGTCCCACTCACTAGGTTGAATAAGGAGAAAGTAACAGTCATTCGCCTGTCAGGTGCCAGGATCTGTCACATAATGCATGCACTCAGATCCCTCAACAACAGGTACAAATATGATTCAGTCATTGTACATGTGGGTGTGAATGACCTAAGACATACCTCACTGGACTACATGTAAAGAGACATGGAGGAGCTCTCGGATTATGGAACCCAGGCAGGTACGACCCTAGCCCTGAGCAGCATCCTACCATCACCCAGAATGATACCACAGTACAAGCAGAAAATGACTGATTTCAACAATTGGCTAAGTTTCTGGTGTCATTCTAAGGGGATCAAGTATCTGTCTGCCTGGGATGACATGATTGACAGACCTCGATGCTTTGCCAGAGATGGCCTGCATCTGTCACCCCTGGGCTTCCAGATACTGGCCAAGGCTCTTGCCACTACTATAGTGCCTTTTTTAGGCAGTGTTCCAAAGATCAAATTACCACAATAACAGCTACAAACAAATGCAATCTGGGGGTCATGCTGCTCAACGTTAGATGTCTAAATCTCAAAATGCACTCTCTCGGAGCACTCCTTAAAATGGAGACCATCGACATTTGTGCTGTAACAGAGACCTGGTTCAAGTCAGCAGAAAACACCCCATACACTAACAGGCTATAACTCATTCGACACCTTTCATCCCCAGAACTTGGACCGAAGCTCCAAAGGCGGTGGTGTTTCCTTATTCATAAAGGATGCACACACCTCCAGACTGGTATCCCAAGATAACTCATCAGAGATACTTCAGGTGCAGCTAACATTGGGTAAGACAGCGATTCAGGATATAGCCTGCTATAGATCCCCAACCATGTCCCAAATCTCACACTCCACGTTCCTAAGCACCCTGGAGAATATTAGGGTCCAACCTAACACTCTCATAATGGGGAAAACTACTCATGTATCAATACACTTGCCCAACGTTTCCTGGAGTTCATTAATTCCAATGCCCTGGACCAGCACATTCTTACCCCCACTAAGGGTAACAACATCCTTGATTGGTCATTACTAACATGGGTGACCGTTGCTCTACACCAATAGTCAGCTTGTCCCTGGTTAGATCTGAACACAAACTAATCACCTTGGAAATCCACATCCCTCCCACCCCCCCTGCAAACATAGCCACCATGAAAAACTTCTCCAAAGCTAACTTTAGGCTCCTAAAAACAGAGGTGGCTAAATTTACAGCACCCATGCAAATGGAGAATAGTTGCATGCCCACCAAATCATACACCAATGCACTGTATGAACACGTACACAAATGCATGGATCTTGCCATACCAAATAGAACCAAGACGCTCTCCTCCAAAAAAAATAAACCAATCTTTTGGTCCCCTGCCATAAACAAACTCTACAACAGAAAGAGGAAACTGATGCAGAATAAGGCAAAGTCCCAAGACTGGAAAAACTCCCTTATCAGCCTCAACAAAAAGTTAAGATCCCTCATGAAATCCTCTAAAGCTAGCTATGAAAACAGAATTGCAGCAGATAGTAAAGACAATCACAAGGCCTTCTTTCATTATGTACAGAATTTTCATGGCAATACCCAGATTTGCTTTGAGCTACTGCACAATAGTACCTCCTATACAGAGCCAACAGATATTGCCAATATACTGGCTGACAGATTCAGTACCAACTTTACCCCCCCCAAGGACCAATCACAATACCAGAAGATTGCCAGGCATCCAGAATTGCTGCTGCACAGGTTAAAACAGCACTGTCCAAGGCCAATAATACAGCTTTTATGGGACCTGGCAATATCCCTGGCTGTGTTCTACATGAATTACAGTGTAAACTGGCACCTCACTAGTGTGCCCTGTTCAATCACAGCCTCACCTCAGGCTTTGTCCCTACTGAATGGCGTACTGCTACAGTCATCCCTCTCCACAAAGGAGGAGCAACTACAGACCCTGGGAACTATCGCCTCACTAGCCTGATGAGTCTGATATGCAAAGCTGTGGAATACATCATCATGGACCTAATAAACAAGGATATAGGGAATCTACAAACTCTGGATCCCACACAGTTTGGTTTTGTGAAGGATAGAGCATGCCTGCTCAACTTGGTCGACTTCTTTGAGTCAGTCACCAGAGCTGTGGATGAAGGCAAAGTGGTTCATACATCCTACCTTGATCTGGCCAAGGCCTTTGATACCATTCCCCACTCAGGAATCATAGAAAACCTCACTAAGCTAGGCATCAACCTCTGTATCACTAGATGAGTTGCAAACTGGCTCAGTGATAGAACCCAAAGTGTGAAAGTAGTTGACTCCAAGTCAGACTGCCAACTAGTCATGAGTGGAGTCCCACAGGGTTCGGTCCTGGGTCCTTTCCTGTTTGGTATCTACTTCTCTGACATCCAGGCCAACACAAAGGGACTCTGGCTGACAAGTCTGGCAGATGATTGCAAGTTGGGAGATATTATTAACTCCCCAAGTGATGTTGACATCCTACAGAATGGCATCACTGAGAACAACGACTGGTGTCAGAACCATGGCCTTAAGCTCAAGGCCAAAAAATGTGTCGTTATCCCCTTTGGGAAAAACCCAGTTCCCATGAATTACCACATTGATGGTAGTCCACTGAACACAGAAGGCGTTTTAAGACATCTGGGAAAACAGGCTGACAGCAACCTCTCTTTTGATCACCACATTGCCACTGTGGTCAGAAAGTCCTTCTATGTGGCACATCTCATTACTAAAGATTTTGCATCCAGGAAGAAAGAGGTCATTGTCTTCCTCTACTCTTCCCTCATTATGCCAATCATCGAGTACAATGCCCCATTTGGCATGTACCTCACTAGACACATGCAACAACTGGAGAGGATGCAAAGTACCTCACAAAGAGGATCCTAGGACTTAAACACTTGTCCTATATGGACAGACTCAAAAAACTCCAACTATTGTCTGTCTCATATCACTTACTTAGAGGTGATCTCTGCTTGACTTACAAAGCCATGTCTGACCCAGCTCTGTTAGAAATGCTACATCTAAAGAAATCCCAATCCCTCCACACCACATGCTCCAGAGACCTCAACCTCATTACCACAATCAACAGAACATGCTGGAGGGACAGGTTCATAACCCAGAGACTGCCCATGCTCTGGAATAGACGTACCATACATCTCAAGCAGAGCACCTCACTGGCCCTCTTAAAGAGAAATCTTGATGAGTGGATGGGAAATAGAAAATTCACCCCAGGGATAACTCCAGTGGCTCTACTCAACAGAGGCACTGGGAACTAAGGTTGGGTGGCACGATGCCAGTGTAATCCTATGGCTAGGCTTGGAAAGGCCCCAGGGCCATTAGCCTAGTACACACCTATGAACCTTTGAAGCTATGTTGGAGGGATAGGACTGTATCACAGAAAATACCACCTTTATGGAACCATCTTCCCCTCTACATGAAGCAAAGTACTTCTCTTGCTTTACTGAAATATAATTTGAATGAATAGATCAATAACCACAAACTTTCATCTGGTTGAGTACCCCAGTCTCTCATGGATAGGGGAAACATGTAAATATCCCAACACTTCTTGGTTCAGCCCATTTCTGGGTTATTTGTATGCAAAATATAAGGACTAAAAACTACATTCGAATGTAAGGTGAAGCTTCTGAAGATCCATGCAGGCCAACAGCCTAGTGAGTACATACGAACTTATGAACCTATTTAGCACCACCACAGCATTGCTCACTATTGCCAACAACATATATATAACAAACATCAATAATGGTCTCATAACTTTTGGAGTATTGTATTTATTTATTTATTTATTGGCATTTGTTTACTGGGAAAGTCCACTGGGCCAAGAGAACCCATTTTCAGTGGAGGCCCAGGGAGAAAAGCTCCATTGTATAACAATACATAAAAAAAAAAAAAAAATTAGATGATACACGCTATATTGACAAAAACAGGTAGTAATACACAGTAGTTGGATGGCGCAGTGGTACAGTGGTAGAGTTGTCACCTCACAGCAAGAGGTTCTCCAGTTCAATTCTTGGCTGGGGTGCCTTCTGTGTGGAGTCTGCATGTCCTCCCTGCATTTGTGTGGGTTTTCTCCAGGTGCTCCTGTTTCTTCAAACGTTACAAAAACATCTGGAGAATTTCTCCCTGGGCCTCTGCTAAAAATTGGCCTTGTTCCAAGCTGGGCATTCCTGGTAAACAAATAATAAATAAATAGTTGACAAAGGTAGACAAGCACAGTTATATACAGATTTGTAGAGGTAGAGGCTAATAGAGGTAGTGTACTAAGAAAATAATAACCTAGCAGTATTTTGAAGGTGTTAGAATGTATAGGCATCAAAGTGAAATGACAGTGTAGCTTGATAGATAGGCAAAGATGGAAAGTAGAGCAAAAGTTAAATTGTTTGCTTTGAGGAATGATAAAAGAGAACTTGAAGAGGTAAGGTTGTAGCTTAGGTGTGAACAGACTTAGACAGCTAACAGCCAGGTTATGTTGATATGACTCGAGCATCTGAAACCATTAATCACAAAATGTTACTAAACAAACTAAAGTGATTTAGCTTTGAATATAATACATGCAGTGGTTAATAAGTTACCTAGCAGATAGCACCTTTCAAGAACAATGTAACAGTCGATACTATGATAAGGGGACCCTCAGTATAGACGTTCCTCTAGCTTTAGTTCTTGGCCTGCTTCTGTTTTCGCTATTCATAAAAGAGCTCACTAATGATTTCTAGCACTAAATGTCACATTATATGCAGATGATATCCTACAACTTGAAGCAAACAAAAGTTACTCAGAGTTGCAATTCCACTTACAAAAGAGTTTCTCTGACCTTTGTAATTGGTCCAGTGCAAATAAATTTCTTATTTGTACCATCAAAGCAAGCATCATGCTAATTTAATCACCACCAAAAGTATCTAACTTACTAGAAATCAGAATAAAAGATACTGATCTACTTCAGGACTGATAACTCAAAATACTAAAATTAATTTTACTGAGACCACAGTATCTAAATTTCAAAATACTAAAAACTCATTTGACTGAGTATTATTATACTGAAAGCTTACAATACCAAA
Source organism: Protopterus annectens (assembly GCF_019279795.1). Lineage (NCBI taxonomy): Eukaryota > Metazoa > Chordata > Ceratodontiformes > Protopteridae > Protopterus > Protopterus annectens. The sequence continues at coordinate 1,612,819,807 of NC_056732.1, read as the reverse complement.
TTTCAAAATACCGAATTTTAAGCCATAGACATGCACACTTACAACACCAATAAGTAACTCTTTCCAAAATTGAAAAACTACTCACTTACCCTCTTAACAGGAACCTGATGGTATAACACCAAACTAGGTGGGGGCTCCCACTATATAACTATATATACTAACTCCAGGAGCGCACTACAGTGGGGAAAAGGGCATATACCTTTTACTTACCTTACAGTACTGTACACACCCACCACTGCCAGTAGTGCATGAAACATTCTCCATAGTACTTTAGATACTTCCCATAAAAATGTAAAAAGACATACCCACATTTAGAAACACCACAACACTACTTCCTACACTGCTATCGGTATTCTGCCATTGGCACTTTAAGTTACAATATTTTTTTTTTATCACAAGCAAATAACAGGTGAAGGAAAACACACCACATCTATGGCTTAAAATTTGGTATTTTGAAATTCATCATTACAAGCTTTCAGTATAATAATAGTTAAATGGGTTTTCACTATTTTGAAATGTAGGTACTGTGGTCTCAGTAAAATGAATTTCAGTATTTTGAGTTTTTAGTCATGTGAAGTAGCTCCAAAAGATACACAAGGTAATATCATCCCCAATGTTACTGAATTCAAATACTTTGGTCTCACTCCATATTCTTCAATTACAATCACTGCTCATGGTGATGTAGTTTCATAGTTTCATAGGGAAGTACTGAACTACTTATTTATTTATTTATTTTCTTTTGTTTACTGGTAAAGTCCGAATGAGCACAAGTCCCATTTTCAGCGGAAGCCTGGGGAGAAAAGCTTCACATAAAATACATATTTACAATGAACAACAATAAAATGTAAACATTTTACGCATTACTTTGCAGGTAGTATTGAGACAAATAGTAAAGGCATTTATCAAAAACTTTAGAAATGATACTGCTTTACATAAGTCAAAGACATGCTATCATGTAATAGCTGGATATACAAGAGCAGTGATAATGTACATGGATTCAGTACATGTATATTATGTACACAGGTTCAGTATTTGTACATTATGCATACAGGTTCAGTACATGTATATTATGTACACAGGTTCAGTACATGTATATTATGTACATGGGTTCAGTACATGTATATTATGTACACGGGTTCAGTACATGTATATTATGTACACGGGTTCCATACATGTATATTATGCACACGGGTTCCGTACATGTATATTATGCCCATGGTTTCAGTACATGTATATTATGTACACAGGTTCAGTACATGTATATTATGTACACAGGTTCAGTACATGTATATTATATACACGGGTTCCGTACATGTATATTATGTACACAGGTTCAGTACTTGTATATTATGTACACAGGTTCAGTACATGTATATTATGCACACAGGTTCAGTACATGTATATTATGTACACAGGGTCAGTACATGTATATTATGTACATGGGTTCAGTACATGCATATTATGTACACAGGTTACATACATACATATATTTTATGCACATGGGTTCAGTACATGTATATTATGTACACAGGTTCAGTACATGTATATTATGTACACGGGTTCAGTACATGTATATTATGTACACAGGTTCCGTACATGTATATTATGTACACAAGTTCAGTACTTGTATATTATGTACACAGGTTCAGTACATGTATATTATGTACATGTATATTATGTACATGGGTTCAGTACATGTATATTATGTACACAGGTTCAGTACATATATATTATGTACACAGGTTCAATACATGTATATTATGCACACAGGTTCAGTACATATATATTGTGTACACAGGTTCAGTACATGTATATTATGTACATGTATATTATGTACACAGGTTCAGTACATGTATATTATGTACACGGGTTCAGTACATGTATATTATGTACACAGGTTCAGTACATGTATATTATGTACACGGGTTCAGTACATGTATATTATGTACACAGGTTCAGTACATGTATAATATGCACACAGGTTCAGTACATGTATATTATGTACACAGGTTCAGTACATGTATATTATGTACATGGGTTCAGTACATGTATAGTATGTACACGGTTTCAGTACATGTATATTATGCATACGGGTTCAATACATGTATATTATGCACACAGGTTCAGTACATGTATATTATGTACACGGGTTCAATACTTGTATATTACTTGCACAGGTTCAGTACATCTATATTATGTACTCAGGTTCAATACATGTATATTATGTACACAGGTTCAGTACATGTATATTATGTACACAAGTTCAGTACATGTATATTATGTACACAGGTTCAGTACATGTATATTATGTACATGTATATTATGTACATGGGTTCAGTACATGTATATTATGTACACGGTTTCAGTACATGTATATTATGTACACGGCTTCAGTACATGTATATTATGTACACAGATTCAGTACATGTATATTATGCACACAGGTTCAGTACATGTATATTAGGTACACAGGTTCAGCACATGTATATTATGTACATAGGTTCAGTACATGTATATTATGTACACAGGTTCAGTACATGTATATTATGTACACAGGTTCAGTACATGTATATTATGCACACAGGTTCAGTACATGTATATTATGTACACAGGTTCAGTACATGTATATTGACATTAACGAGGTAGGACGTCACTAGAGAACAGAAAATAGAGGAGGAGGAGGAAGGGTATAAAGAGAAATAATCAAAAGAAATGTTAAGTAGCAAAAGTTCTGATAGTGAAAAGGTTGAGATAACAGTAGAAGATGTTGAGGTAGGTAAGGGGATATTAACAGAAGAGGATTACGGATATAGGTTAGTTAAAGAAGCAGTACTGGGGATGAAAGAGAAAGATACAAAGATAAGAAAGGTGAAAGAGTCAGGGTGATTGATACAGAGATTGATAATGGAACAGAAATAGAAAGGTGGGTATAGTCAGAATGAGAACATGAATATGATGCAGGCCATTTTAAGGCCAGCCAATTTCCTGTTTGGTGCTTGAAGTAACTTATCCCATTTGGTGCTAGATTGACCTTACCCATCCCATGAATGAAAATGATATACTACCCTTAGTGAGAATAACTGGGATCATGCCATAAATTATTTGACGGTACCCATGTCAGGGGTAAAGTGTTCAGTAGTTGTCTGTATCCATTAGTACTACAGGGGGCAGACTTGGAGTAAATATTCCATTCCATATCCACAGAGCCATGTTACACTTGATTATGGACAGGGTTGAGCTTTGCTTTACATAAATGGAGAGTCTATTTCAGAGCATTGTTATCCTCTGTGAGCTATACCTGTCTTTTCAAACAGTTCTGTTGATTTTGCAGAAAAGGTTTAGGTACCTGGACTGAGCATTTCTGATGCCATCAGTACTGAGTCAGAGGATGCCTTATATGCTAGACATAGATTGCCTCTTAGCAGTCTATAGAATGCTGAGTATAGTGACGTGGATTTGAGATGGTGCATGTAACACATATTATTAGAAAGTCTTATCCTAATGATAACTTTTCTCCAGGATCACATAATTCCTGTCACTTTCAGTCAGCACTGCTAGAGCTTAAAATGTTTTATACCAAAACTAGATTACTGCCTATCAAAGAATAAGCCTTCACTCATCATATAACACATGAAGAATCCAAATTACAGAAAAAAATTCAGATTCACACTATTAACAAGTTCCTAAGCTTATCGCTGTCACCTAATGAAAGAAGTCCAGTGGCCCCTAATCATCCAAAAAAGCCACATATCTCCTTAGTTGCTTACTGTTTAAGATTATGAAGTTAGAATAGTGTCTCCCTTTAATAATAAACATCTATTTAAAGCATATACATACTCACTCTAGAACAGTCACACTGATATATTAACTCTTATTCATCTTGTCCTGAAAACTGCAACAGTTAAGAAAGTCTTCTTCTGTCTGGGACCGGGAATCTGGGCTCCTCTACCCCAATAAATAAAAACGATAGACATACTGAATGACTTCAAAAAAGAATTAAGAACACACTTGCACAATGCAACCATGTACAAATGTTTTAGGGATAGTGATTGAGAAGGGAAATGATTGCCTTTTCACACAGCCATCCTGTAACCAAACAATCAATGTTTCACAACTGATTCAAAGTTGTTTACTGTTTCTGCTGATGCTGCTGCATAATATATAATAGTGTACAAAGAGGTCTTTATTTTATTTTCTATGTACTGTATGTCAATATGTTACTCTCACTAATACTCTGTTTTGCTTTGTAGTACTAAATTGTTGTATTGTATATACATTTCTTTCTTGTAAATTTGTTCTCTGAGTCTGGGTCATGACTAAAAAGGGTAAGTAGACCAGTACACTTCCTTGGTTAACAAATTGCAAATAAATAAATACATTTGGATGTTTTCCAGGATAGTCAATAAATAACATGCACAATGTGAATATGTTTATAGCCTACAAGGAATCATTAATCAGACTAACCTTCTGGAATATGTGTAATGTGATCTGCAGGTTCCTGGCTTCCTATAGCTAGGCCTTTACTATTTAAAGCTATATACCATACATGACAGCAGCGGTGGTGCAACGGTTAGTGTTGTCGCCTCACCAGCAAGAGGCTCTCCTGTTCGATTCTCAGCTGGAACGCCTTCTGTGTGGAGTCTGCATGTCCTCCCCATGGCAGAGTGATGTTTAAAGACATGCAGGTAGGTACGTGTGTGAATGGGTGTGCCTTTTTTGAAGGTTGGGCGGCAGGCTGGCAACTCAGCACCGTAAAAAATCCACTGCCAATCATTAGCGAATCGGAGTTCCGCAAGACATTACTTTTTTTACCATGCATATAGCAGATGAGCCACAACCAGCTGAACACTCGCTAAGTGAAAAACAACCTATATCTGACTGGCAGATTCAGCAGGGAACTAACGCTGCTGTGTCATTGATACAGTGTCTGAATCTTTCTACTTTCTTTGGCCTGTTGTTTATATATTTTAAGTTGCACTTATAGTGACCCGTGTGGTGATAGTTTTTTTTGTACTTCTCTGTTTTTTTCTATGTTTTAGTTCAAAAAAAAGTTATCTGTTTGCATTTTTTTGTTTGTTCTGGGACCTCAATATTGTAGCTGCGTTTACAGCTGTTGGAAGATTGTGTATTACTGCATGATTTTAACATTCTTTATACAATATACTGCACTTCTGTTTTAAGTAGAATTACATATAAAAGGTAGCTTTTGTATTTTTAATTCAGTCTAGGTCCTCAGTCTTATAGATTCATTCACAGTTGTGGTAGAACTGTGAACCACTGTCAGATTTGAGCTTCATTTAGTCATGTATTACAATGTTTTTTCTATAAACAGCATTACTGATAAATTAGTTATAATCTGGTGTCATAGTGGCATTACTGTGTATTCTGCTCCTGGACTTGTACTTCAGAGCTCTGCATAGCTATATACCTGCTTAAAGTTGCAGTCCAGTGTCTATCTGTTTACATTGCTACTGTTTTATTTACTTATATATTTATTTATTGACATTTGATTACCGGGAAAGTCTGATTAGGTAGAAGCCCATTTTCAGCAGAGGCCTTTAGGGAAAAAAGCTTCAAATTATTAGAAAGCATTTTGAAACAATAATTTTACAATCTTCAAAAATAAAACAAAAACATCTGTAGTTTAAATAATTATAACAAATCAGACATAATATAAAAATACTGGTTAAGAATCTATACAAGTTTTGTGACAATCATTTAATATTTAGAGAAATTTTAGGCAGCTTGCAAATAAATTAAAGGTAAGTTAGTCTAATACAAACAAAAACTCCAATATGAAGTGAAAGAAACACATGCTTATGGTATATTTCGAGAGAAAGTCAGGGAAGACAATTTGGTAGAAGTAAGGAAGTAAGTGAAGAAGAGAGAGTAAGGGGGTATAAGGAATGAAAAGTTACTTGTTCACATTTAGGGATATAGTTTATACTGGTTTTGAGCAGGAACAAAGCCAGATTTTAGCTAGGAAGTCTTTCAGAGTGGTTTTGAAAGATGGGAGGTAGGGTATTGGCCTGATGGATACAGATAAGGAGTTCCAGGCCTTAACAACCTTGTAACAGTACAGACCATGTCCAACAGATTTGATAGCTTTGAAGACCGAAGTTTTTGGTCATTGGATCGCAATAACCGACATTTTTCCCATTCTTTGAGTCTGCCCCAGCCTCCGCTAAAACATTACGCTAAAAGCTTCTAAAAATCTAGCCATAGTATTAAAACTTCTGTTTGAAATTTTCTTAAACCCTCTCACCCTTCCTATATGGTTTTAAAAGATTGTGTCTCTGGCTTTCACCTTTTATGGTAATCTGACTTCCAAAGTCCCTCCCTCCCCTCCTTCACTGCTATTGTCTGTTGTGTAACCTTCTTCTTTTTCTTTCAGCTGTTCCCATTAGGGGTCACCACAGCTGATCATCTGCTTCCATTTCTTCCTGTCCTCTGCATCTTGCTCTGTCATACCAACACCTGCATGTCCTCTCTCACCACATCCATACACCTTATGTTAGGCCTTCCTCTTTTCCTCTTACTTGGCAGCTTCATCCTTACCATCCTTTTCCCAATATACTCAGCATCCCTCCTCAGCACATGTCCAAACCAAGTCAATCTCGCCTCTCTGGCTTTGTCTCCAAACTGTCCAACCTGGGCTGACCCTCCAATATACTTATTCCTAATCGTGTCTACCCTCATCACACCCACTGCAAATTTTAGCATCTTTAACTCTGCCACATCCAGCTCTGACTCCTGCCTTTTTGTCAATGCCACTGTCTCCAACCCATATAATATAGCTGGTCTCACTACCCTTTTGTAGACCTTCCCTTTTACTCTTACTGGTACTCTTCTGTCACAAATCACTCCTGACACTCTTCTCCACCCTTCCTGTACTCTCTTCTTCACCTCTCTTCCACACTCACTATTACTCTGAACTGTTGATCCCAAGTATTTAAACTCATCCACCTTTGCAAACTCTACTCCCTGCTTACTCACCATTCCTCTATCCTCCCTCTCATTCACACACATATATTCTGTCTTAGTCCTGCTGATCTTTATTCCTCTCCTCTCTAGAGCATATCTCCACCTCTCCAGGGTCTCCTCAACCTGTCCCCTACTCTCACTATATATCACAATGTCATCTGCAAACATCATAGTCCACCGGGACTCTTGTCTGATCTCATCTGTCAACCTGTCCATCACCACTGCAAATAAGAAAAGGCTCAGAGCTGATCCTTGATGTAACCCCACCTCCACCTTAAATGCATCTGTCACTCCCATTGCAGATCTCACAGCTGGCAGACTGCCCTTGTACATATCCTGTACCACTCTTACATACGTCTCTGCCACACCCGACTTCCTCATACAATACCACAACTCCTCTCTAGTCATCCTGTCATATGCTTTCTCTAAGTCCACAAAGACACAATTCCACTCCCTCTGACCTTCTGTCTGTTGTGTAACCTATTTAAGGAATGTTTCACCCATGTTTTTCAATATATCCATATTACGAAGTGCCACCCAGCAAACCAGTATTGCACCTGAGTAAACCTCCCTTACTACAAATTGTTTCTTGCTGATTTTCCCAGAATTCCCATCTGATTGGTGCCCTTACCACACTCTGAGGGGGTTCTGAGGTAATCCTTGCCAGATAAGAGATTTATGTTATTGTTTTATATGTCATTTAACTATTTAGAGAGCTCCTGTTTTAGTTTTGCTGTTTTGTTGATTCTTGCTGTAAATCATTCTAAATGTCTCTAATACTTGAAATTGCCTTATCAAGGTAGTTTGTTTAAATTGTTTTGTTGAAGCATTATACTTGCAAGCACTCTATTTTGGTATTTTTGCATCAAGAGGTTGACAATGTCCTGTGAAGACACAAATGCCCAGAAAATACATTTTATCTATAAAACTTCCCTTAAAACTGAAACTTGTAACTTAGTGTGACTAAAACAAAGCCACTGCATGGAAACAAGCTCAAAGTATCTAGTCTGCACATTAAGCAGCACTGCTATCAAATGTTAGTACAATTTAACTTAGTCCATTGCCAAACATCAGAGACACCCCCCAGGAGACCTCTGTATAACCTAATCCACAACCTACAGTATCCCACCCATATTCAGGTCCAGACAACATGGATATATAATTTCCAAATGTTTCCATAGTCAGTTTGGTAGATATGGGCATCCTGAGACAATGTAGCAATTATCTCATGTTCACAGACAGACATTTGTATCCTTAAAGAAGCAAATACAGTATTCAATTGATGCACATACACAATTTCACTGGAGGCAAAAAACCTGCATATAAACAAGGTTTTCAAGAGAACTCACTATATTAGCCACACATAATGTCTGCTACACACATAGACCAACTTATGCTGGGGCACTATAAAGCAGTCTTCCCAAAACTCAAAGACCTCCTAACACTATAAATGTGAATGCCTAGCCTCAGAAATTTCTAAAGCATTCACCAAATGCAGCACCAAACACCCCACATATGGCTTCACCCAGTGGATCCACAAGAATAAAGCCCATAAGGCAAGAAAACACATTACCTAGGACTCTTGTCATAGGGGACCCCATTGCACAAGGGTCTATATTGGATAATCAAAGCTTTAGGTAATTGAATACCTAAAGCTCGACACCTAAACAGCAAAACCTGTAAATCTCAAATGGCCACTTCTGCAAATGTTTTCATAAGGGAAAAAATTTGGTTGGCCAGAAAAAAAACTTTCAAACCCTAATCAAGTGGGGGACTTTGCCCCCCACACACCCACAACTAAATATACCAACTCCAAGATTCGAAAGTGGAGAAAAGGGCAGATTCCCGATAATGGCCAAGCAAATTTTTTCCCTATGAAAAAATTTGTGGAAGTGGCCATTTGAGGTTTACAGCTTTCGCTGTTTAGGTGTAAAGCTTTAGGTATTTGATTACCTAAAGCTTCAACTATATGATATAGACCCTTGCACAGCACACAGATACCCCACTTACCAGACTAAACAAGGAAAATATAGTGGTTAGTTGTTTATCTAAAGTCAGGATCTGCCAAGTTACATACTCACTCATATCAGTACATCACATGTACCAGTATGATTCTATCATAGTCCATGCAGGGAATAATGACCTAAGCCATGCTTCCCAAGAGTATATGAAGAGAGACATAGTTAATCCCTCTTTGAATATGTGTCTCAGGCAGGTATGTGCCTTGCATTGAACAGCATTCTACCTTCACCAAGGATTATGCTTCAGTACAAAAAAAAAGATGATTGGCTTCAATAATTGGCTTAGTTTCTGGTGTCTTTCCAGGGACGTTCCATATTTTTCAGCTTGGGAAGGCATGGCTAAGAATCCGTGTTAAACTATGTTCTGGACCTGTCTCCCCTACACTTCAGAATATTGGCTAAAACTTTATCCATCCTCCTTAGAGCCCCCTTAGAGCCTTTTATAGGCAATATCATATTGACAAGCCTACCACCATAGCAAATAAAACCCAAAGAAACCTAAGATTTTACTTCTCGATGCTAGAAGCCTAACCAAGAAATTCCACAACCTACAAGCTCTCCTCTCCGAAGAACATAAACATCTGTGGCATTACTGAGACATGGTTTAAATGCACAGACAGTACTCTGACACTGCAAGGCTTCAGTGCTTTCCAGAGATTTAGACTATCAGCTGCACAGATAAGAGACAAAACGTGAAGAAGTCTCAGTCTACATTGGTTAAACAGGATAATGCCACCACAGACACATTTTCATAACAAATCCTAGCAAGCTATTGGTCACTCACTATGCCACTAGAATCCCATAGCTTGTATCTAGACTTGCTGGAGACACTCCCCATGAAATGAAATATCCTGTTCATGGGAGACTTTAATTACCCCTCTGTGGACTGGAAAATATACACTACCTCATACTCACTGGCACAATGATTCCTGGACTGTATTAACACAAATACCTTTGACCAGATAATGTGCACACCCATCAGAGGTTGAAATATAGTGGACCTGATACTCACCAATGTGGAAGAGCACTGCATCCCAACCCCCACCTCCACCGCCATAGTCAAGTCCTCACTAGTGAGGTCAGACACAGAGTTATCTCCTCCAAAATAAAAAAAAAACACACCTAGGTAACCTCATCGAACCCTGTAGCAGTTAGGAAATATTCCAAAGCAAAGTGCATTCAAGTGATAGTTTGTCAAAATTCATTGCCCTTCCCAACCCCAAGTTCCCACCAACCTATGCAGAATTGTTCACAGAGATCTTGTACAACCATGTAAATGGCTATATAAAGACTACTGTACCTACTAGAAATAAGCCCAAAATAAAATCTAAAAACAAACCACACTGGTCGAATCTTAACCTTAATGGTTTAGGTAACAAAAGGAAGAAAGTCATGGATAAAATTAGGAAGAGCAACTCCTTAGTGATAGGAGCTCTCTAATTAAACTAAACAGTAAGAGGACTAATTAAGTCCAACAAGGCCAATTACAAGGTCAAGATAGTCTCACAGCCTAAACACAACAATAAGGCCTTCAACAGCTAGTCTGAAACCTCAAAGGCTATGTGTCAAATGGCTTGCCATCAAAATGTCAAGCACACATTCATGAATGTGCATATTATTGACACCTTTAAGCAAAACTCATAATTCCGATGTTGAAAAATGTAGCAAAAACACCGGGCGTCAACATTTCCAACCGCTCTACAACTAAAAACAAGTGCTAACATGGGTCAAAAAGGGGGTGAGATTTTGTGGTTTGGAACATCCGTGTTCAGCATTTTCAACAGTCGTAGGTCGGAGTTCACATTTGCGGTGTCGAGCAATCTGAGCTCGACATTTTGATGGCAAACTATGTCAAACTGATGGTCAATGGTGCCACCTTCATTGAGCAGAGCAACATAGCAATTTTTTTGGCTGACAAATTCAGCTCAAACTCCCCTGCAGCTCTCCCACCTCCTCTCCATGAATACCTACTAGCATAACCCCCCCAACTATTAACAGGAAGCAGGTCCTGGAGGTGCTTGCTAAATCCAAAAACACAGCCGTAATGGGCCCTGGTAATATCACGGAATGCTTCCTAAATACTTTGAAACTGACCTATTAGGACCACATGTGCCACTTTTTAACTAAAGCCTCAAAACATGCTTTTTACCATGAGAATGGAGGACTGCAATCGTTTTCTCACTTCAAAATGGTGGACAATCAGCAGACCCTGGAAACTACAGACATATTAGTCTGACTAGTCTTATATGCAAAACCATGGAATGAATTATCATGAAAATGTTCAACAAAGACATAGGCAACCTTCAGATACTGAACCAAATCCAGTTTGTTTTTTCAAGGGAAGGTCATGCCTACTAAACCTGATGGACGTCTTTAAGAAAGTCACCAAGGTGATGGATGAGGGGAAAATGGTGCATACTGCCTTCCTCGGCCTGACTAAGAAGTTTGATACAATACCCTACTTAGGCATAGATGACAAATTTACTGAATTGGTTATAAACCCTTATATAACTCTCTGGTTGTCATCTGGCCCACAGACAGGACCCAGGAAGTCAGGACTGATGAAGCCACCTCCACTAATACACCAATCAACAGCAGGGTACCTAAAGGTTCCATGAGGAGACCACTGCTATTTGTCACCTACTACATGAAGGTAAAGATTAATGTGAATGGCCTTTGGCTGACCAAGTTCACAGATGTCTGAAAATTGGGATCCATCATACATTCCCCCAAAACAAAAATCTTACAAGAGGATCTAATATAGACAAATGACTAATGCCAAAGTCATGGATTAAAACCCAATGCCAAGATATGCATTATAGTGCCTTTTGAAAAATCTGCCACCCAGGCTAATTAATCCATTGATAAGACACCTGTAAGAGTTGATGGTCAGGGATATGGGAACTTATACTGACAGCCAGAGACAGACAGTAATGCCCAGACTAACATAGTCACCTACATAACCTCTAGAAACTGCCTAACAAACATACTCCTCCCAATAAACGCCCATGGTATATACGAGCACATTTGGATCAGGTTGCATGACTAGGCTTGTAAAGGCCCTGGTGGTCATTAGCCTTGCATACACTTATGAACCTATAAACCTGTGAACTGTGAGCAAATTATTTTACCATACAGAGCATTGAGGGACTTGGTAATTTGTGCTAAGATTCTTAATGTTCTCCTTGACTGCATGCCTACTATCTACCAATGTATATTTATCTTGCACTTAGTTAACATTCTGCTTTCCACAGCTAAATTCTTATTTGTGTATTCTACTGCTAAGCACTTTAATACACATATTCTGTCTGCAAAGATACTCTCTCCTAGTTTGTGTCACCTTGGAGGCAGAATGGATATAGATCTTCTTTTAACTCTCTGCTGATTGCAAGCACAGCATTAGTCAAGTGAGAGTCAGTGAGTTGTGTAGCTTAAGTGAGGAAATTATATATATATATATATATATATATATATATATATATATATATATATATATATATATATATATATCTGCATGTCATACCTCTCCATAAAGGAGGCAGTTCCACTGAACTGTCAAACTTAGATCCATAGCTATTCTCTTACCTCTAGCTAAAATTATGGAGACGTGTGTACACATACAGCTCATGCACTACCTAAGCCACACCACAGTACTATTTCTGCCCTCCTCTCTTTCTCTAAAGCTATTAACCACAACTGCAATAATAACAAACTGGCCTCAGCACTCTTTCTAGACCTATCCAAGGCTTTTGACATGGTTGACCACAAAATGCCTTCTCCTTAGACAACCATGCACTCCAGTGGTTTCAATCCTACCTGCAGGGCAGGCAAAAGGCAGTCCTATGGTAGGACAAGCTATCATCTCACCTACCCATCACATTAGGAGTCGCCCAGGGCTCGATACTAGGACCCCTTCTTTTCTCCATCGTTATCAACGACCTTCATTCAGTCATCCCAGTTGCTACCTGCATTCAATATGCAGATGACTCCACCTTGATTTGTTCTGACACCTCACCAGCTACTTTATTCACATTAACCCAAAATACCTTCAATGCAGTGGAAAAATGGCTCTCCAGTCAACGTCTAATCCTAAACCCCAACAAAACTAAGTTGCTCCTGTTCTCCCCCACATGCAGGATCCCCCTGCCATCCTTAAACATAACTGCTAATAATGGCACTATCATCTCCCCAGAAGCCCAAACTAAACTACTAGGTGTCGTAGTTGATAACCTGAAGTTTGATGCACATATCAATCAAACTATCAAAACCATTAATAAAAAACTTGGCTCTCTTCACAGAATCAAACCATTCCTTACCCCACTTGCTAGAACTGCAATTGCCCATTCCCATCTGGTATCAACTCTTCTCTACACCTCACCTCTATTCTCCAACTTAAACAAAACAGATCTTAATAAACTATCATCCTGCTATAACCACACTGACAGATTTGCTACTGGCACAGCCTACCAGACACACCACTGTCACAACCTAAATAGCTTAGGATGGCTCAAACTGCCAAGCCTACTGCAGTTCAACCAGCTAATAGTGCCACATAGAGTCCTTTACCAACCAGAAAATACACCTGCACTAAATAATTTTATCAGCCCATACACCAGCAGCCAGCCACTGCGATCATTCACTAGACACCAAGTTCAAACATACAAATCCAACTACTCAGCTGGGGACTCTCTGTTTGTCAACTCTGTTGGAAAAATATGGAACAGACTCCCAGCTGACTTGACCCTAGAACCCTCACTAGCTCAATTCAAAAACAACCTCAAGAAATACTTCAGAACTCATTGGTTATGTCCTTGAACTAACCCCGACTAGTGACCTCTCTATTTCTTAGGTGCCTTACCTTTAACTACTTCTAACGTTTTTCTACCACTCCATTTCAGGAAGGGTCAATAGTATAACTGCTGCTCGGTCTGTCCTAAACCTGAATGTAATGTTATGTATGTTTAACTTTGAAAATGATGTTAAGTTTTGTAAAGTGTTTTATAATAAGTTAGTACTATATGTACTAAATGCTGGTATTGCTTATGACTGCAATCTTCTTGAAACTAGCATTTACTAAATGTTCAATGTGAATTATTATCCTGGAGCTTTTCTCCCTGGGCCTCTGCTGAAAATGGACATATATCCAGTTGGACTATCCCGGTCAACAAATGTAAAATAAAATAAATAAATAAATGTGTGTGTGTGTGTGTGTGTGTGTGTGTGTGTGTGTGTGTGTGTGTGTGTGTGTGTGTATATATATATATATATATATATATATATATATATATATATATATATATATATATATATATATATAGCTCTGTGTGTGTGTGTGTGTGTGTGTGTGTGTGTGTGTGTGTATATATATATATATATATATATATATATATATATATATATATATATATATATGTAGATAGCTGTCAGTTGACAGAAAAACGAAGTTTAGTGCCATACTGCTATAATACCGAGGTTGGGAAATTCGCCCTTTCTCTAGTATTGTGCAATCCTGGAGTTGGTAAATTTACTTAGCAGAGGGTATGGGGGATGCATCTGCATGCTCCAAGGTTATTTCTCTAGGCATGTGTACTGTTCGATCATTTTTTTTCTCAATGCTTTTCATATTCATAGGTTCAGAGGTTGGTACTAGGCTATTGGCCCTAGGGCCCATTGGCCCTAGGGCCTATACAAATCTAGCCATAACAATTCCCTGGCTATTTCTTCCCACACTATTCACTTCCCTGGACCCCTGTCTAGCAGGGTGACTGACGTGATCCCCAGGGTAAATTTCCTTTCTTCCATCCAATCATCAAGGTTCCTTTAGAAGAGGGTCAAAGAGGCACTCAGCTTGACATGTATGGGCAGTCTATTCCAGAGTCTGGGGAGTCTCTGGGTCAGGAACCTATCTCTCCAGCAAGTTTTGTTTATTGTGATGACAAGGTTTAGATCCCTGGAGCATGTGGCTCTGAGGGATTGAGATCTCTAAGTGTAGCATGTCCAACAGTTCTGGGTTTTACATGGCCTTGTATGTTAAGCAGAGATCACCTCGGAGTAGACAATATGCAACAGAGTATAGCTGGAGTTTTTTGAAGGTGGTCAGCATAAGTCATCTGCTTTAGGCCTGTGTTTCTTTTAGTGAGGTATTTCTGTGGCCTTTCCAGCTGTTGCAGATGTCTTGAGAGGTACATACCAAATGGGGCATTGTATTCTATAATGGGTCTAATGAGGGATGAGTACAGTGGGACAATGACCTCCTTTTTCCTAGATGAAAAGTCCTTAGTGATGAGGTGTGCCACATAGAAGGATTTCCTGACTGTTGTGGCAATGTGGTTATTGAAGGTGAGACCACTTTCCACCTGTGTCCCTAAGTCTCTTATCACATTTTTGTGTTTAGTGTACTGCCACCTATGTGGTAATTCATGGGTACATGTTTTTTTCCCAAAGGGGATAACTATACATTTCTTGGCATTGAGCTTGAGCCATTGCTCTGGCACAAAGCATCTGTATCTGTAAGGCCCTTTTGTAGAGTATCGACATCATTTAGGGATTCAATAATGGCTACCAATTTGCAGTCATCTGCAAACTTTGTTAGCCAGAGTCCCTTAGTGTTGGACTGTACTTCAGAGAAGTAGATGCCAAACAAGAGAGGTCTCAGGACTGAACCCTGAAGTACTCCACTTGTCACTTGTCTGGAGCTGGATTTGGAGTCAGCTACTTTTACAATGTGGGTTTTGTCAGTAAGCCAGTTGGCAACCCATCGATTAACATAGGGATTAATGCCCAGCTTAGTAAGTTTATCTACGATTCCAGAGTGGGGGTTGGTGTCAAAGGCCTTGGTGAGGTCCCGATAGGCTGTGTGGACTGTCTTACCCTTGTCCACAGCTCTGGAGACTGATTCAAAGAAGTCAATCTGGTTCAGGAGACAAAATCGGCCCTTCATGAACCCAAATTGGGTGGGGTCCAGTGTTTTAAGGTTTCCAATGTCTTTGTTTATAAGTTCCATGATAATACGTTCCATGGCCTTGCAGATCAGGCTTGTCAGACTGATGGGGTGGTAGTTCCCGGGATCCAAGGTGGATCCCCCCTTGTGGAGTGGGATAACTGTACTTGTGCGCCACTCAGTGGGCATGATGCCTGAGGTGAGGGTATGATTAAACATGACACTTAGGCGAGGTACCAGATCTTCCGGTATTGAGATGGGCCATTTAGGGTTTGAGAGGGGGGTGAAGTTGGCACTGAATCGATCTGCCAGGATATTGGCAATATCCTTGGGATCAGTATGTTTAATGCCATTCTGTTGTAGCTCAGAGCAGGTCTGAGCATTGCCATTTAGATTCTTGACATAGTTATAGAATGCTTTGTGGTTGTCTTTGGAATCTTTGGCAATTTTATTTTCATAACTAGCTTTGGAGGATTTTATGAGGGATCTCAGCTTCTTACTGAGGCTGGTAAGGGAGTTTTTTACATCCTGGGATTTTCATCTTTTCTGCAACAGTTTCTTCCTTTTGTTGTAAAGTTTGTTTATGGCAGAGGACCAGCAGATTGGCTTCCTTTTTTTGGAGGAGAACATCTTGGTTCTATTTGGGATGGCACGATTCATGCATGAGTGGATGTTCTCGTACAGTGTCTTAGAGTAGGACTCAGCAGTCAAACTTTCAGTTCCTGTCTGCATGGGTGTCATGAAGTTTGTAACTTCTGACTTGAGTAGCATGAAGTTAGCTTTGGAGAAGTTTTTTATGGAGGTTTCCTTACTGGGGGGTGGGGGTGGGATGTGGATGTTAAGGATGATTAGCTTATGGTCTGACCTGACCAACGAGGGGGTGACCATAGGTGTGGAGCATCGATTTTCCATGTTGGTAATGACCAGGTCTAGGATATTGGAGCCCCTGGTGGGACTATGGATTAGTTGATGCAGGGCATTGGAATTTATAAATTCCAAGAACTGTTGGGCAAAGGTGTTGGTACACGAGTAGTTTTCCCAGTTAATGGCAGAATAGTTGAAATCACCCAGTATTAGGGTGTTTGGTTGTATATTAATATTTTCCAGCATGTTTAGAAAGGTGTAGTGAGAATCTTGGGGCATGGTGGGGGATCTGTAGC
This sequence comes from Protopterus annectens, assembly GCF_019279795.1. Lineage (NCBI taxonomy): Eukaryota > Metazoa > Chordata > Ceratodontiformes > Protopteridae > Protopterus > Protopterus annectens. The sequence continues at coordinate 1,612,802,702 of NC_056732.1, read as the reverse complement.
AAGCTACAATTTGGATTGCAGTCTTACCTAATGTTAGTTGCACCTGGAGAATTTCAGATGCATTGTGTTGGGCAACTAACCTGGTGGTGTGAATATCCTTGGTGAATATGGACACTCCACCACCCTTAGTGTTTCAATCCTGGTTTGGTGGCCAAAAAGTGTGGTAAGAGTTGTTGCCTGGTATTGCAGGGGTACTCTCTAGAGCCTTGAACCAGGTCTCAGTTACTGCACAGATATCGATGTTCGCCATTTTTAGGAGTGCCTCGAGAGAGTGCATTTTGAGGTTTAGACTTCTAGCATTGAGTAGCTTTATCTTCAGATTTTGCATGCTTGTACCTGTTACGGTGGTGGTTTTGTCCTTTGAACTTTGCCTAAAAAAGGCATTATATGGGTGGCAAGAGCCTTAGCCTGTAACCTGAATCCATAGAATTCATCTATAGAAGCTTCAATTAACTTCAGAAGCTCTCTCTCGCTCTCTCTCTTTGTGTGTGTGTGTGTGTGTGTGTGTGTGTGTGTGTGTGTGTGTGTGTGTGTGTGTGTGTGTGTGTGTATATATATATATATATATATATATATATATATATTTATATGGCTCTACTGCAAAATGCCAAAATTTCAGAATACCGACAACCATATGGCCGACACCATATGACCAATATCCGAAATCTCGACATTGCAAGTAAACCATGAAAAAGGAAAATAAAATATCCTTTCAACTGCTAGCAGGGGGACGTAGCCCCTCTGCATCCCCCGTGGGAGACTACGCCCCCCACACCCCCCATAACTTTAATATACCAACTCAGAGAGCGAACTACAGTGCAGGAATGGAAATCTTTCCATTCCACACTATAGTGAGATGCCGGTTCCGCATTGTCGGCATTCCGAATGTCGATCATATGGTGTCGGCCATATGGTTGTCAGCATTCTAAACTGTTGGAAATGTCAGGTAGACCTATATATATATATATATATATATATATATATATATATATATATATATATATATATAAAACTAAATCTCAAAATGCACTCACTTGAGGCACTCCTTAAAATGGAGAACATGGATATCTGTGCAGTGACTGAGACCTGATTCAAGGCTCTAGAGAGCACCCCTGCATTACCATGCTATAACTCATACCACACTTTTCAGCCATCTAACCTGGAGCAGAACACCAAAGGCGGAGGTGTGTCCATATTCATTAAGGATATCTACATCTCCAGGCTAGTTGCGCAGCATAATACATCCAAGGTTATCAAAGTGCAAATAACTCTGGCAAAAATGCAATCCAAATTGTAACTTTCTACAGATCCCCCACCATGCCCCAGGATTCCCACTTCTCTTTTCTTGATATACTGGAAAATATTAGGGTTCAACCAAACACCCTAATAATGGGTGATTTCAACTACTGCACCATTAACTGGAAAACCTACTCATGTTCCAACTCCTTCGCACAACGCTTTTTGGAATTCATAAATTCCAATGCCCTGGATCAACATATCCACACTCCCACCAGGGGCAACAATATCCTAGACCTAGTTATTACCAGCATGAGTGACCACAGCACAACAGCATGAAAATTACAGGACCAACTGATATTACCAACATCCTGGCAGATAGGTTCAGTGCTAACTTTTTCCCCCCTCTCACCCCCTAAAGGGCCCATATCTATACAGGAAGAATGCAGGGTCCCTGTAATCACATCTATGCAGGTAAAAGCTGCACTCTCTAAAACCAAAAATACAGCATCCATGGAACATCCAAGGCTGCATTTTACACGAACTTCAGAACAAACTGGGTCCCCACCTAAGCACCATGTTCAATCATAGTTCACATCAGGCTTTGTGCCCACTGAATGGCGCACAGCAACAGTTATCCCACTCCACAAAGGGGGAGCCACCACTGATTTTGGGAACTATCGCCCTATTAGCCTGACAAGCCTGGTATGTAAGGCTATGGAATGTATCGTTATGGAACTTATAAACAAATAAAACCACAACAGGCACCCAAAGAGGCAGAAGGTAATAATAAAACACGAGCCTGTAGGTGTAAGCAGCAGCAGGTTTAATCACATAAACGCCACACAATACAAAGCGTTTTCATCCACCAGACTTCCTCAGATGTAAAATGAAAGAATGAAGGCTGTGCCTGCTTATATACCTTCATTCTTTCATTTTACATCTGAGGAAGTCTGGTGGACGAAAACGCTTTGTATTGTGTGGCGTTTATGTGATTAAACCTGCTGCTGCTTACACTTACAGGCTCATGTTTTATTATTACCTTCTGCCTCTTTGGGTGCCTGTTGCGGTTTTATTGGTTCCTGATTCTGTGGCACCCTTTCCTTGGAGTTTTTGGATAACTTATAAACAAAGACATTGGTAACCTCCAAACTCTGGACTGCACCCAGTTCGGGTTTGTGAAAGGCAGATCATGCCTTCTGAACCTGATTCTTTGAGGCAGTCACCAAAGCCGTAGAACAGGGTAAGGTGGTTCACACAGCCTATCTTGATCTCACCAAGGCTTTTGACACCATCCACCATTCTGGAATTATAGCTAAACTCAGTAAACTAGGTATAAATCCTTACGTCACAAGATGGGTTGCCAACTGGCCCACTGACAGAACCCACACTGTAAAGGTTGCAGACTACAAATCTGACGTCAAATCTGTGACAAGTGGAGTAACACAGGGTTCAGTTCTGGGACCTCTTCTGTTTGGTATCTACTTCTCTGAAGTACAGGCTAACACAGAAGGTCTCTGGCTAATGAATTTTTTTTATTTTATTTTATTTTATTTTACATTTGTTGACCGGGCTAGTCCAACTGGATATATGTCTATTTTCAGTAGAGGCCCGGGGAGAAAAGCTCCATCAGTTGTACACTTTCACAAAAAGGCATAAATGGTTACATGAGAAACATAGCAAGTGAAACAGTTAATATAAACAGATAAAAAATAAATTGGCATAAAAGGTTACATGACATCATAGCAAGTTAACCAGATAATATAAAAAAGATAAAAATAAAAATAATTTTTTTTTTTTTTTTTTGCAGTCATTGCAGATGACTGCAAACTAGGAGCCATAGTCGAGTCCACAAATGATGTGGACATCCTACAGAAGGGCCTCACTGAGACAGATGCCTGGTGTCAGAGGCATGGCCTCAAGCTCAATGCCAAAAATTGCATTGTCATCCCCTTTGGTAAAAACTCTGTACCCATGAGCTACCACATAAATGGCAGTCTACTTAATGCTGAATTTGTGATAAGAGACCTTGGGACCCAGGTGGACAGTAGTTTCTCCTTTGATAATTATATTGACACAGTGTGTCCAGTAGTCAGGAAATACTTCTATGTGGCACACCTCATCACAAAAGGGTTCTCATCCAGGAAAAAAGAGGTCATTGTTCCCCTCTACTCGGCACTCATTAAACCCATTATAGAGTACAACTCCCCTTTTGGAATGTACGTCACAGACATCTGCAGCAGCTGGAAAGGCCACAAGTACCTCACAAAGAGGATTACTGGCCTCAAACAGATGCCCTACACTGACCATCTCAAACAACTCCAGCTTTACTCTGTAGCATATCGCCTACTCTGAGGAGATCTCTGCCTAACACATAAAGCTTTGTTAAACCCAGAGCTGTTGGACATGCTACACCTAAAAAAATCCCAATTCCTCCAAGCTACACACTCTAGGGGCCTACACCTTGTCGCCACAATAAACAGGACATGCTGGAGGGATAGATTCCTGTCCCAGAGACTTCCTATACTCTGGAACAAGCTACCCATCTATGTCAAGCAAAGTTCCTCATTAACACTCTTCAAGAAAAATCTTGATGAGTGGATGGAAAATAGGAAATACACCCCGGGGATCACTTCTGTGGCTCTGCTCAACAGGGGCACAAGAAATTAACTTTCTTGGGTGACGTAAGCCAGGGAACCTTGTTGGCTAGACTTACCTAGGCCCTTGGGCTGATAGCCTAGTACCTACCTATGGAACTATGAACCTATATATATAATATGTATGTACATATGAGTCTACTTTGAAATTGTGAATTGGCAAAAACCCAGATTGCAGAATACTGAGACCAGAATGTCAAATGTTGAATATCCTGAAAGTTTAAAACATTGTGTAACACAATATCTAAATGTTTTTACTACTTTTTTGGTATGTTGGTAAATTGTCTGCTATCTCTTTACCATGTAGTAATTTGTAAAAGAAAAAGTACGGCGGCTGTCAAGTTCCAAGGTAGTCATTGTTTGGTTGAGGATTGAGTTGTACAGGGTTTGAAAAAGAAATTGTAGTTGTTTTAATTGATAGATGAGTTTATACTTTGTAACAGACTGTTCAGCTGAAAATATATTTTTGTACTGAATGCTAACGTGAGGGAATGTGTACAGGTAATACAGCAATATATCACACCATGGCATATTTATGATTTGTTGGTGTGTTTTGTTTCAGTTGAAGGCTGTAATACTGGTTTGCTTTTTGATTTTTCGATATTTTAATTGTTGGTATTTTAAACTTTCAGGATATTCAACATTCTACATTCTGGTCTTGGTATTCTAGAATTTGGATTTTTGGCAATTCATGATTTCAAAGTATATATATATATATATATATATATATATATATATATATATATATATATATATATATATATATATATATATAGTTGCAGCTTAAAAGGAAGAATCGCATTTGGTAGAAAGGGAAAGGTTTTGCGGGTGCAAAAAAAGGAGTGAATGCTCATTTGTTTGAATCACATATGGTTTAATTTCATTTTATATAATGTAGGTAAGCAGAAGTGAGTGGAAATGCTAAAGTGTGAATAAAAAAATTGGTTCTTGTGAAGATATGAAGACTGTGTTATAGCAATTGTGAATATACAAGTGTTCACAAGTTAGGGTTAGAGTAAGAGTTAGTTAATGGGATAGATTCAGTGTTGTGCATGTTTTGTTTTGCATGTATTCTGTGTCCTTTTATCTTGTGGATTGGTACTGTTAGGGAATGGGTTTTCAGTAAGGTAATGTGTAGGGTTAGTGACAGGAGTTGGGTCAGAGTTATACTTAGCGCTATCACTCATAAGTAAAATGATGCAGGGAGGCAAAGTCATTCAATGTTTTGTGATTATCTCTTTTTTTACCTACCATTGGTGATTCTCTCTTTTGTGTTTTATACCTTTCTTGTTATAATCACATAAACCTGCATCAGTTATTTCAAATTAACCTTAAATCTGGGTAAGTCATTTCACAGGCCTTTTACATCAACTTGAAATCTTGTTGTACAAGTTCAGAAGATTTTAATAAAGTAACTTTTAGTCTTTATTATCATGCTAGACTCAAATTGTTCATATATCTTTGTAGTCTTTTCAATGCTTTTCTAGATATAAAACAAATAGTTGGACTTTTATATATGTCGGCGATTCCTTCAACACAGCTCATCAACTTCTTCATAGACAGACAGCATGCAGCCTTGGTTCAGTAATTTTTCTGACTGTCCCAGCCTCAGAATGTGAACTTTTCCATGCTTCTTTTTTTTTATAAGTTCACAGCTGAATACTAGACTAACTGTCCTGAAAGGATATTTTAAGCCTAGCCAGGAACCTGAGGTTAGAATCAAACCTTGTGTCTATGAGGCAGAGATCTTGACCAATATTCCAACCCCACCTGCTTACTGTCTTTCCATCATGTAAATCTGACAGTTTCCTGCAGCTCCTGTTATTAAAGAATTTCTGCCTCTGAGTCCTCTGCATGTATCTTTACTTTGTTTTGATTTTTGTTATTAATAATTTAGTGAAAAGAGATGGGATTTATAGAGGATTATGAGTGAGCCAACGATCATAAACTGTTACTATACTGTGTGTTTGAGAAAAGGATGCCTAGAAATGTACCTAAAGAGTAAAGCTCAAGATGTGAATCTTAACATCCATGTCCAACATATATTTAAAGGTACAAGCCACCCAATGTTACAGGCACCTTTGCATAAAAGTATTCCAGAGTATCCACAAAGTAAACACAAAGTCCATGAACTGCAAAGGTGAGGCTTCAGAACAGCAGCTTCAGTTTAGTAAAAAATATACTCCAAAACAGCAACCTCAGCTTAATAAGGTGTATACTCAAATTTCTCCAACTACAGAACAAAGGTAATGATCAATATTCTTCATAATGCAATGTGCTTAATCTGCTTAATGTACAACTAGTTACAGGGGGGGAATGTTAAAGTCTTTTTTTGGCTTTCAAAGCCATATAGCACTTACAAGTAGTGCTGTTAGAAAGACAATGTAACACAGTCCCTTTATGTTTACATTCACATTGCCATGCCTTTCAAATGAACAGATTTTCAGAGAATGTTCATATTTTTGGCTAATATTTTTGGTCTGTTCCTCATAAAATCTTTAGTTTTCAGACAAACCACTTGAGGATTGAAGTCTTTAAATAATGACATACATTTGATTTTTCAGACTTTGTAGCCTTCGGAAAATGTAGGGGAGCACACATTCTGTTATTCTATCTACTTTCTAAGTTTATAAAAGGAAGGTACAAGTTATTGATACAAACAGCAGATAGAAACAAATCTGTTTTTTATTCTTTAGCTGTCTTTTGCTGGTCAGTATTGCAGATTTGACCACTTAGCATGATGAGACCCAACCTTAACAAGTTAAAATCAGGTCTCACTGCACTGTAGTGTTTAACTGATTTGTCTTTTTCTAAATATCGGAGCGGCACTGCGATATAATTAAAGCATACGTTCGTGAAATATACCAATCAGATACAATATTCAGTCAAGCAGTTCAAAAAAAAATAATTTATCAAACATTTCATATGAAAAGAGCATAGAAATTCAAATCTTTTCTCCCTGAACAAAAAGTTACTTTTTATACTTTATTTCATTTTGATAATAAATAAGGAGCTATATATGCAATTTTCATTTAGTAAGTCACATTGAAGAGAATCATAATTTTCTTATGCTAACAGTTAAATAATTTCCAGCTCATCACATTACATTACTCATTTTCAGACCTTCTAGTTTTGCTCAGTTACCATATTTGTATAATTCTGGTATTACTGGTAAGCAGCTGGCTCTAAAATTACTTCTTCTTGAAAAACTGCACTATAGTAACCTTTTGTGTTTGCAGCCTGATACAGCCTTCATATCTGTTTGAGATCATTTGAAACCAATTTGTTCCTTACTGTGTAAAATGATCACTCTGCAAGCATGCAGTTTGCATATGATACACAGCTCATATTCCCTCTACATTCCCAATACATCTTAAAACCCATTTCATCCTCCCATAATGAAAAAAATAGTTATGCAGGCATATGTTTTCACTTTACACCTGTCATATAATTCAGAAAGGAATGCAAAACTTATCTTTTACCAAAAATTCTATCATCTCTGGCATTATGTTAGTATCATCCGTAGACACTTGATACAGTACTTTCCATTAATATTAATACATAAAATATGTTATTTTGCAAATAAAGTTTAAAATAGCACACTAAATTTTGATTTTACACATTTGAATATAATTGCTTATAACACCATAATAGTCCTTTTTAACATCATTTTTATTTTCTGTTTATATGAATTCATAAAATATATGTCCTTTCATAAATAAAGTTTAAAACAGCATTATGAATTTTGATTTTACTCAGTTAAATATAATATGCTTTAACATCACAATAGTCCTTTTTTAGTTTTGTTTTGTTTATTATACTCAAAAGGTTTCAATTTCAAAAGTAACGGCATCATGTGTGTGATATTAGACATATCTTTTCATAAGAGTTTTCATAAGAAGAATAATAATGCAATTAATAGAACTATAACTGTCAGTAATAATTAGCATTATGCTCGTTCTCACATCTGCTGTTATAGCTACCAACCAACCAGTATCCAGTGCTTGCAGATACTTTTTAAGTCCTTTGTAGCGTATTCCATAAAATAAGCTACTTTTTCTTCCTTATCAGGATAATCAGGCATAAAAAATACCTTAACTAACTAGTACAAAGTCAAGCGCCAATCGATTCTGCAGTACCACTGCTCTCATTTCATTCATGTCCCATGAGGACAGTCTAATGTGATGCAGAACTCTGTTATCTACTTCTTGCAATATTTGAGATAAGTAAGCAATTTCAAACATTCCCTAGGATTCAAAAAGATCCTTTCCAACTAGGCTATTTGGCAAACTCAGGTTACTCAATTAATGTCAGAGAATCTCACATTTAGTGATATGATAAAGCTAAACAGGGAAACTTCTCATTAGTGGATCATTAGCATGTCTCTTAGTCTCAGACTGTTTTAGTATTCTTTCTGGCAGCCCATGTACGGTGGTACATTGTCACTTTCCTACATACATAGACAGACACCAAACACACACACACACACACACACACACACACACACACACACACACACACACACACGCATGCACGTGCATGCGAAGAATATTACCACCTATTTTTTAACAATGTAGGTCTACTGTATACACAGTCCCATTTCAGGGGAATACCAAGAGCAGTATCTAGTTAAATGACTTGCTACAGGTCTCCCAATAGGCAAGCAAAGGCTGAGGGAATTAAACCCTCTATCATAGGAACTACAGTTGATATTATTAACCCTCAGTGCTAACTGCCAGATCCACAAACTTGCTCACACTCAGAAAAACATTCACCCACAGACCCATATGACTGCTCCAAAACACACACGCACACACACACACACACACACACACACACACACACACACACACACACACACACACACACACACACACACACAGTCATATAATGGCAGCATTCCCTAACTACCTCCAACCTGCAACCAGCCAAATAGACATTAGTGAATTGAGAAGTTTACATTATCTCATCTGTGGTGTTCTTATTAAGTTTGATGCACTCTTTCATAACTAGTTATAGGGATGGTCAGAAAAAAGTAGTGTTTGACTTCCAATATATCCATGTGATTTTTATAGTCAAATGTCTTTAAATGAAGAGATTCTAAGGCAGTTGGGTCACAGTTGTAGTTACACTTACTAATGCTCACAGGAAATTATCCTGTTTTTGACATAACAGGTGTCTTCAACACTAGCGACATATCCAACTTTAGAAACATCAGACACATTATGTCAAGTTAGATTATATTCCATCACTTTCTCTTCAAATTGGATTTGCAATGGAGGAACAGGTATCATACAAATCACACCTTTTAAATGATGCAGTACAGTTAAACAAATCCAGCAACTGGTAAGATACAATGTTTGATGAAATAATGAAGCACAAGTAGGAATCTAGTTTATCTCATTCGGACAAAAGGCGCAATTTGAAGAGTTGCCAATAGGTAGGAAAAATGGTTGTCATCAGGTACCTCATGGCACAGTCCTCATGATATTAAATTTGTACTTCATAGCACTGGAAGACAGTTATTGTTCTTAAGGCTTTACAGTTATCATTTGACAGGTCTTTTGGCAATGGTTTGCATGGACCCAGATTGGCAGACCAGCACAACAAAAACCTGTTTAGGTGGTCAGCAAATCTGGAATGGACATTTTCACCTTAGACTGTGACGGGACTTATGTTGAAAGGACTTCACAATCATGGCAGATTGAAAGGGCTTCCTTGGTTCTTTAAAAAGAAATCTGTAAAATAAAAACAAGTATTAAACAATATGGAAAAATGCCTCACTAGTTAGGGGAATTGTCATATATGAGCTATGCATGATAATAGTCATCTTTATGTGGAATCATTTTTTGGCAGAGTTTAAAGTTCCTCACATACTTATTAAATCAAAAGGCAATGCACCTGGCTTTTTAAGTTAATTTCTATATGGACTATTCCAGCCTGTTCTTTAAAGATTTGTTTATTTATTCTACCCAGCCAGTGGTTCCTGGATTAATGATAACCTGGTTAAATAAGTTCTTAGCTAATTCCATAGCTTAGGCTTTATCTCAATGATAAACTTCAGCTGAGCACGAAAACATGCAAACAAAGTAGAACTTCTGAATTTTTTGAACTGAATAAAATTTGTAGAATCACAAACTAGCCCGAAAGGGACAGCAAAGCTGCAGGTGTACATTGAGTGCTTTTAGATTTGCTGCACTCCAAATACACAGCAGAATCTGAAAAGAAAGGAGACGACTAAACCAGTCGTTGACATCTAATTGTATAAAAGAATTATAATTTCAGTATTACAAAACAAAAGTTAATCACTTACAAAGAAATAGAAAACTTGGACAAAAGTTAAGCACTTACAAAAACATAGAGAACTTGAAATTCACAAATGGCCTGGGTATATTTTACAACTTGCTCAGATCCAGTTTCCTTTTTCCTTTTCTGATGCCTCATCTTGAAATGCTGCAACTCTGCTAATGTCAAAGAATGGTTTTATAAGTAAATTTTCAGAACACTATAATATTTACCCAGGCAAGATTTGAACTAGCAGCCTGTTGTATTGCACAGTTTCCTAGACTATTACCACTTGTGTCTTTCAGCTTTTCCCGGTTAGGGGTCGCCACAGTGGAACTCCGGTCCACTAATGATTGGTAGTTGATTTTTACGTGCCAAGTTACCAGCCCTGACGCACAACCTTCAACGAAGGTATGCCCATTTATGCATGTCTCCATGCAGAAGATGCTCTAGCTGTGAATCAAACCGGACAGAGTCTTACTGTGAGGCGACAATGCTACCGCAGATTTACTACTCACTGGTAATTTGGACACTGCAGTTTTCTCAAGTAATTCTAAAGTTTTGGAAGTGAATCTGGACACTGAGTATTCTTAATGATAGTTCCTGAGGAGACTGGAAACTCTGCTTCCAGAAGCATCCAAAATTTTGAACAACTCTGACATCTTACCAACTATCAGTACAGATTTTAAAAGTTTTTCCTTCTTTGCAATTTTGCAAGTGTTTTTAAGGATACAAGTTAACTGACCTTTGCTGATCTCATTCCATCCATTTATTTATTTATTTATACTTTGTTAACCAGTTACATGAACTGGTCCAGGGACCCTTTTCAGCCACAACCCAGGCCACAGTGGCAAAGGCAATAAAAAGAAAGAAATGGCCTAAGGAATTCAAAGACCAAAAAAAAAAACAGTACTGCTATTAAAACATGACAAAGGCTGCAAATACTATACAAATGCAAAGTTTGACAGTCAACAAAGAAACATTTACAAGAAAACATACATTATTAATGCTTTGCTATAGAAGGTAAACATCATTTGACCCAACTACCTTCTCTAACTCCCTGAAACAAACAAATTGGAACCCACTAAAAACCCTTCCACTAGATAATGTCGTAGAATTTTTCAACTCCTCATTCTTAAACATCCTCAACTCCCTAGCGCCCCCAAGAACAAAAAGAGTAAAAACCAAATCCGCCCCTTGGCTAACCTAAGATATCAAAATACAAAGAGACAAATCCTGGAAAACATACCATCAAAACAAGCAGCCTGAAACTTTTCTTAAATATAAACAACTCCGCAACCTTGCTAAAAAACAAATCATCAGAGACAAAAAGTCCTACTATATCAAACTCCAGTCTAACCAATCCAAAAACCCCAAACAATTCTGGAACTCCATTAATTCTCTTCTCAACCCAGGTACCAAAAGCAACGCCTGCCCTGACACCAGCAGATCTGACCCTGAAATAGCCTCTCTATTCAACTCCTTCTTCACTAACTCCATAGTTAAACTGACCAAAACCTTCCCTAACAATACACCCTTTCGTCACCACCACCTACAACACCCTCCATCCCCAACCCTTCACCTATATTCAACCTTAAACCCATCTCAACATCCTATATAAAAAAATGACTCTCCAAGTTAAAACTTTGCTCCAATGACCCTGACAATATCCCATCCTCCTTCCTATAAATAGCCACAGATGGTATCTCTCTTCCCATTAGCATCCTGATCAATAGATCTATGCTAGAATCTTATGTTCCCAAACTATGGCACACTGCCTTCATTCTACCTCTCCATAAAGGAGGCAAAATCAATAACATCTCCAACTTCCGCCCCATAGCCATCCTCTCCCCAATTTCCAAACTACTAGAAAAAATGTATTCACATTCAGCTCATGCCATTCTTAGCCAATAACCAACTAATCACTCCAACCTAACACAGCTTCCATCCAGGCCATAGTACAACCATTGCACTTCTCTCCTTCCTAGAGACAATAAATCTTGCCCGGGACTCTGGAAAAATTGTTTCTACTGTTCTTCTAGATCTGTCCAAGGCATTCGATACCATCTCCTACACCCATCTTCTAAACCATCTCTCTGACCTTAATCTCTCCCAGAATACCTTATCCTGGTTCTCTAGCTACCTCTCTAATAGATCTCAAGCTGCAAAATGGGGGACAGGCACCTCAACCTTCCTTCCCACCCCCACTGGGGTTCCCCAGGGATCCATACTTGGTCCAATGCTGTTTAACATCTTTATTAACAATTTCCACAAAGCCATACCCAATACCAAAATTGTACAATATGCAGATGATTTCACATTAGTCTGCAGTGCCACCAACCTCCCAGAGCTTCAGACACTGACCCAAGTTGCTTTCTCTACCACTGAAAATTGGATGCTTCAGAATCACCTCTCACTAAATGCCAGTAAATCCAAAATACTATTATTCTCTCCCTCAAAAGCTTCCCCTCTTGATAAAAATTCATTCCAAATCATTAGCCAAAATATCTCCACTATAGAGGTTGTTCCCTTTGCCAAACTACTTGGAGTCACTATTGATGAACACCTGAAATTTGACACTCACATCCAGCAAAACATTAAGAAAATCCATATAAAACTTGGTATCTATACAGGAACATCCAATTTCTCTCTCATTCCACCAAACACTTGCCACTATCTGTCTACTCCCCTCACTAATGTATGGCACTCCTCTGTTAACTAACTTATCTGCCATATTCACTTCAAAATTGGAAGTCTGTTATAATAAGATTTCTAAATTTGTCACCAACGCCAAATACTCCTCCCATCACTGTATTGCCCTTAATTTGTTACACTGGCTTGAACTCTCCAACCATCTAGACTATCTTCAGATTACCACAGCCCACAAATTAATCTTGCACCCCTCTAAGTGCCCTGCTCTATGCAACATCCTTCTCCCCTACACCCCTCAAAGAACTCTCAGATCTACTCACCAAAACCTAATCACTGTCCGAAAACCCAGTCGCCCTGCCGGTCAGCTTCTGCTATCCCTTTCCTTAGCAAAAAATGGAATTCTATTCCTTCCTCTCTAAGGACCTGTGCAAACTTTGAAATCTTTAAATCTCAGTTGCATTCCTACCTTTACTCTAACAGAAAATGCAACTGCATTCTCCCCACCTAGTCCTATAATTCTCTCTCCACCTCTAAACCCCTCTCCAGCTATGATTACTAGCCTCTCTAGCTATGATCTATAGGCTACCACACATATGTACATCTTGTAAATATCAAATTTGTACCATGTACCTAAGAATCTACACCTGCTCTCTAACATGACATGTAACTGTAAATTGTTCATGAATAATATTGTGTCTGTATCTAAAGGTAACCTGTACCTAAGAAATTACACTTGCTCTCTAGCATGAAGCAATTGTAAATTGTTCTTCTTTTCTATATTGTATCTGTATCTAAACTTTCTAACATGGAGCTTTTCTTCCCGGGCCTCCACTTAAAATGGGCTCTCTGAGCCCAGTGAACATCCCCAGTCATCAAATTGGAAATAAATAAATTATAAAAACAGAGTTGTATGTAAGCATACTGCACAGCTGGAGTCTAGTTCATGTTATCAAACAACCTATTTGTTGAATACCTTTTCGTTGAACCCTATTCATTGAAACCTTACTCCACTGAATATTAATTTCAGCAAAATTTTTCTCAGGGAAAAAAACAGTTGGCCAGCCACACGAGTGTGACAAAATTCCGCACCCCCAACTAAATATACCAACTCCGAGATCACACTACAGTGAGGAAAAGGGCAAATTTCTGATGGCAGCCAAGCATTTTTTCCCCTGGGAAAATTTTTGCCTAAATGACTGTTCACTTGATTAAGTCTTCAATGAATAGGGTTCAACAAAAAGGTATCCGACAAATAGGTTTTTCGACAAAGTGAAGTAGACCCACACAGCTCACCTCATTGTAAGATGATGCTACCATGTAAAGGCTTGTCAATATTGCATGGCTGTGCAAAATAAGGGGAGAGGGGAATGTTGTTGTGTCTTTCGGCTTTTCCTGGTTAGGGGTCGCCACAGCGGAACTCTGGTCTGCTAATGATTGGCAGTAGATTTTTATGTGCTGAGTTGCCAGCTCTGATGCACAACCTTCAATGAAGGTACGCCCATTCATGCATGTCTCCACACAAAAGATGCTCTAGCTGAGAACTGAACAGGACAACGTTGTACTATGAGGCAACAACGCTACCGCAGCACCACCACCGCAGTGCGGAGAGGGGAATAATTATACAATATTACTCTTGCAGTCCTACTGTGGTATCACAAAGACTAAACCTGAAAATTTTAGAATGGTACCAGTAGTACAGTAGAACCTAAGAATGAGTGTACCATTATATTAGCCCATTTATAGCACTTTCATTTAACAAGTGGTTTCTGACTGTTTCCTTCAAAAGAAAAGGAAACAGTGTTGCTGAAGAATCATAGATTTTTAGTGCAGATGGCAATTATATCTGTTAACTGACCTTGGTTATCTCTGCAACGGGACCCATCCACAGAAATTTCCACTTTTACTTTAGGACATGTAAAGCTTTCAAATCTTCCCCAGCGGAAAGCAGATCATTAGTGACAGTAATACAGTTATGTACTTTATCATATATGGCTGTTGGCAATAGAGAAATGAGATTTAAATCAGGACACTGCATTAGGGTAGTTGAAGAGCTGCTAATGCAGGTAGGATCTGCTTAGTTAACTGAGAAATGGATAGGATACATAGAGATTATTTTGCCATTTGTTGAAGGAGAGTAGCTATTGAATGACTAGCTTATGACCTCATGGCAAGTGTGAGGCTAAAACAACTAAAATGGAAGTAACAGTTATTGATCTCAATCATAGTCGCACTTTCTTAACTAGAGGGTCTAATGCATAACTATAAGAAGCCAAAGTTTTATATTTATTTCCTTGCATCTATGGTACAATTCCTTGAGCGAAATGGTTTTGTGATTTCAACATACTTTATTATCCATTGCTGACAAACCTGTCATCCCACAAAAGTGTCAGCTGTCTCTGAGTTGTTGGTCAAGGATATATGGCCATTGCTCTAATACAGAAGGGGTAATACTAACTGGCTGTTCTGAGAAATTATATGGCCAAGATATCTAACCTGGAGAGACCAAAGCTGAAGTTTCTCCAGAAGCTATTAGTAATGAACTGCATCTGAATTACATGGAAATTGAATATCCTGAAAATCCTTCTTAAGTAGAAACAACTCCATTGTATAGAGTAATAAAGCCATCAATATGTTCTGTGTGATCCAAGTTCAAATAGCAGCACAATCAGCTGTAGGGTCTGCTAGAGGAGGATATGCATAAGACTACATTGCTGGCTTACCCACCTTGGGTTCAAGGAAGTGACTCTGGCTGGCCACGCTGTTGACACCTAGTGGTAGCACTAAGTATTCCACCAAATGGATCTCGAGCTTTACAAGCTTGTGTTTTACAAGCTTGTGCTACAGTGTTTAAGTTGCATAATAAGCCAAGGGAAGCCATCATTTACAGGCTTGGTTCCACTGAGGGCAGTGTACAGCATATATCAAAACATTTGCTACAGAGAGGGGGATTACACCACTGGGGAGTGGGTAGGCAACCCCACAGAAGGAAAGCTGACCCACTCCCTAACACCCAACTCTTGCTGTGCATTGGATAAACTAATTGGGAATCCCAGACTGGATTGAATGGGCCATAGGACTCCTGTTTGCCTAGATATTCCTGACCACTACCACAGAACAAATGGCCCAGTTGGGCACTGGTACAGAAAGCATCAGTCTTCATCTTGTGTGAAAGTATAAAAAAGGGATATACTTAAAAATTTATAAGAACAGCGAAATAGATTCACCACCCTTGCTGTAATCTTACCCGCTGGTCTTGATAAGTAAAGGCAAATAAAAATGGCTCTTAGGATGCTTTGGTGTGGAAAAATGCGGAGTATTAAAAGAAAAATTATTTTCTAAATTGGTATACAGCCAAGAGTTTTGTCAGGTTAGGGACAATTAGGAAAGGAATAGGTAAAATTTGATAAATGGATCTGAAATTTTGTACAAACTGGTAAGTGACTTCCTTTGGATTTTTCATTACAAATAGTGTTACATGGGCTATTTTTGGAACAATGATTCCTTGTTTAGTTAGAGAATAAAGACCAGCCTAATTTCTTGCTTTGCTTGATGTTATAACGGGTATTGTTGTACCAGAGATCAGGTCTGAAGAAGTGTAGTGAAATCATGACTGACATTGCAGTCTTTAATCTCATAACCTTAACTGAATGTTGAGACCATATGGCGATACTTTTTCCGCAGCTCTCTGAATGACTGCAGAACTCGCAACATTTCCTCCTCATTCTGAGATGAGACTGTTAAAGCTTTCCCGCTCTGCTTCTACCACAACATTCAAATACACTCCATTTGGTGCGTGTTAAATTGTACAACGTAACTTTTATTTCAGATGGATTAAATTTACTTGAGAGATACTCAATAAAAGTACACATTGCTCTTCTACAGGTCCTAGGGAAATGGGCTCAGTTTTAGAGACCAAATATATAACATCCACAGTTCTTACTTTGTCTCCCAACATTGGCATGTTTGTCAACAGATAACCTTTAGTAATAATCTAGTTGTCCCATTGTCAACTAGAATGGAAATTGTTCTTTGTCCTAAACTGAAATTGTCATGAAGTCCTTTTTAATCTGTCAGTACAAAAGAAGTGAGATTACTTTTTGTTTCACTGCCTGGGCTAAGGAGATTAATTAATCTTTCCAATCTGTGAAAGAGGTGTAGGTAAAGAGAGACTACCACAATCAGATTGATGTAATGTCTAAGTGCTCTGACTCTGCTGCTGTTTGTGAGGGCATTACTCTCCACAGTGTTTTCCTAAATGGAGTGAGGATAGTCCACTAGACCCAGCCTGGCATCAACCAGCTGAAACTAGTGTAATGCCATCAGGAGATGGAGCAGCACTTTCCATAACTCAGCACTGTTCCCTTCCTATACCCATTTTTAGTGCTCTTAAGATTTTTTAATTTATAGTTTCACTAAATTTTTTCATTCTCTTTTTCTTTTTCTCAATTTTGCCAGGATTTCTCTTCAGAGAGGAAAAACCTGCATATTCTCTTTTTGTTAATTTGAGTCATGGCACATCCATTAAATAATA